>NC_141536.1:123757498-123932498 GCF_021556685.1 Rattus norvegicus
CAAGCTGAAGGACCTAAATTTAATCTCCAGAACCCACACGAAAAACAAGGCATGGTCGCCCATGCCTGTGGTCTCAGTGCTGGGAAGACAGAGACAAAAGGACTGACCAGCTAGACCATCCTAATGAGGAGCCCTATGCCATCAAGAAACCCTGACTGAAATGAAGCAGATGTTATACGTGAGTCCTGGCTTCTGGGGCTATCTTCTGGCCTCGAAACATATAAGCACCCAAATGCATGAACACCCATGCATGTCCAGGCATATGCACACACATTAAAAAAAATTCGACATACGCAATTGACCTAAGGCTTCCTGTACTGGTCAGTATCTACCTACAGCAAGGCCACTTTATCAAAAATGAGTATATTAAGAAACATACTTAGTCACTTAGACTAAATAAATAACTAAGATATGCCTTTGGGTAAATTCGTCTTCATTTACATGGTAACCACAAGACAATATATAATCCCTTTATTATAGTTTTGTATTTCAGCATTCACCTTCGTAGGGATACCTGCCTGTGTAAACCACTTCTTACCAAGGGGAAAGACTGAAGTGTCAAGAATCTTGGTACCTTCTAGGCCAGAAAACCTACTCTTCAATCTGAAATTCATGGAGCATGCAAAACCAAGGTGACCAGGAGAGAAAAATGCAGTATTTTTGCACTTTCATCCCCTGAAAACTCCCCATTGTGGGCCATTAGTCAGAGATTCAGAATAAAGTAGGATATAGGTTAGTTCCCCAGCCCCTACTTTTAGAATTTTCCTTCTGTTTATCAGTTTACGACTTCCACCTCCCTCGAAGGTTTATAGCGTAGCTTTATAATTACCTAGCTACACATTTTTCTTCCTTAGAATAGAGAAGCCCCAGAGATCAGAGATGACAGCTCTTGATTTCTTGATACCCTCCCTGCACCAGGTAGATTTGGAGAGCGAGTGACTGGGGATATCACCACTTCTTTGCAGAGAAATGAATTCCACCCCTGTAACTAGTTCTGCCTTGTGTCAACCAGATATTTCAACCTGGAAAATACAGTAATTTTTTGGTAGCCCTGCAAGCAGATTCACCCTAAATGTTGAGATAAAATTATGTCTGAAAGAGGTGCTTTGACTTACCTCAACTAGCTGACAAACTATGGTAAACAATTTATTATTCTACTAACATGTTTTATCGTCTACGAGCTAGGGGTTAAAATGCTAATGAAGCATAAAGAATTCTCAAGAAAAGTAATGCTAAAAGCAGAACTGTATTCAGAGATTAACAGCCATTAACGAAGAGTAATTTAAGTCATTTTCACATATGAAGCCAAGGTGTTTAGCATGCACTGTGCATACATATAAACGTTTCTATTGTTCATTAGTATCAAATGATATTTTTAATCCTTACCCATACATAGATTGTGGCATTGATTTATGCCTTTGGCCAGCCCTTGTCTTCAGAAGCACTCACTACTGTATTAGGATCAGCATAATGTATACCTGCTGTCCATGTTGATTTGGCTTTCTGCAAAAATGTCCTTTTACTTCCAGCATTCTCTGTTTTAGAAGAGGAAAAAGAGGCAAAGCAAATTAGCCTCGTTTATCTTAGAGAAAGCAATGTACATCACCCACTGAATGAGAAAATTTTTATGTCTTTTTCTCCTTCTTTTCTCATAAAGTAAATTTAAAAAACTAGTTTTCTGCAGAATATATACACAGTCGAATGGCTACAAAGAAAGTAACAAATAATGAACTAAATGCGGGCTAGATAGTACACTCAACTTTTGGCTTAGGCCATTTCACATAATTTCCTTGGAAGCACTAACTGTTTGGAGCTCTTGTTTAACTATAAGTCCACATGTTTTCTTTCTACCCACAAGCTTTCCACATTTACACATAATCCACTGAGACCTTCTAACAGAGTGGTTCTCAACCTTCCTAATGCTGCCACCCTTTAATGCAGTTCCTCATATTGTGATAACATCCCCAACCATAAAATTATATCCTTGCTACCTCATAACTATAGTTTCGCTACTGTTATGAATCACGGTGTAAATATCTGATATTCAGGATATCTCTCTGTGAAAGGGTTGTTTGACAACCCCTCCAAAGGGGTTGCAACCCACAGGTTGAGAACCACTGCTCTAATGGACTGCATGCTGCTAGGGAGTCAGCAAACCTCCAAGAGCATAGTCCTCCAAGCTAAGTCAGGTGCATATGATGGTATGAGTGACCAGAGACAACTAAATGTTCGGAAGAGTTCACTGAGCACTGGAAAGAGAGACAGAGGCTGCAGATCACCCCAACTATATTAGCTGTACAACCTTGAACAACTCACCTGAACTGAACCAATCCTGGTGTTCACAGATGTAAAGAAAAAGAGGTGGTTACTATGAATGCCAGCAACTGTTGCTGCTACCTCCCATCCTCTGAATGAGAAAGATGGGTCCCTGAACTCCATTAGCCAATGTTTGCCCAGGTGTACTTCTAGACTTCTTGATTGTAGGTTATTTGAAGAATATATGCTTCTTTTCTTCTCTATTGTGTTTTCTTTTTAGAGAATCAATGGCTCGTGGTATCACGCTACTTTTTCACTTTAACAGCATACGTGATAAATTGGGAAGATGTTTCAGGAGTATTTGATTTTTTCTACTTGGGGAAGGATTTTAAAATGCCTTTGATAGCATCTCTGCTTTGGGAATGGCCTCATGATCCTTAGAATTATGTTTAGATACCCAAAGAGACCCAGTTTTCACTTAAGTAAACACTAACCCCCTCTTGCTTTATGCATTGGATTTCAAGGACCCTTGAGGGAAACAAAGGAAATATGAAAACTATTTTTTACTGTGCAAAAGAAATGTGCTGCGAGCTGTTCAATGAACCATCACCAAAACCACATCTGTTGGTGCTGTTTGTTTCCAGCCTTGTGCTCAGAGGTTTCTCTTGCTGCTGCTGCTGCTGCTGCTGCTGCTGCTGCTGCTGCTGCTGCTGCTGCTGCTACAATGAGATGGTCATATGTGGGGTGGAGTTCGTTTTCTTATCAGATTGACATGTGTGCTTTCTTTATACATGTGTACAATATACAAGGAAAGAAATGCAAATGCCGAGTCTTTCTTCAATCAAACTTGGTACCGATTATGGCATGCACTTAAAATATTTAGCATCCTCTATACACTAATAAACATAAAATGTAAAAATGAAGTTTTATGAAGTGCAAAATACCCCAAAGTTGTGTTCACATCAAACTTTTCTATCAAACACAGAGAAGGTTGCACGAGATATCATATGCAGTGGTGAGTTCTAAGTCTGCTTTAGGGAGAATTCTTGGAAATGGAGGTCTACATGGCAAAAGACCCTACTAGGAAATTTTTGGATTATTTTCACATTATCACCTGCTGTGTGATAATTATTAGAGTCCTATCTATTGTAGCTAGTTTTGTATTTAATCTCTATAGCAACACACTGAGTAGTAGATAATATTTTCAGCACTTACACAGGACAGTGTTGGTCAAGCTATTTCTAAAGATCTTAGGGTATTAATTGCTACCTTTCTACCCATGAACAAGCTTACACATACATAACAGTTAATGATAAAAACACATAGCATTTTCTTAAAGCCAATTTTGTGGTGAGCTCATGGGTATAGCCAAAATCAGATTACCAGACTTCTTTGCCCTTTCTAGTATTGGGACCTGTGAGAACAGAGGACTGCGGAAATATGTGCAGTCAGACAGGGTAGCTAGAAAACTTAGGTCTTACCTTTCTGAGGAGCAAAACCTTCCTCAGTGAGCTTATAGTTTTCAGAACATTCAACTTGACTATGGACATGCACATCTTAGACATCAAGCCAAGCGAGAGACTGTTGTGATGCTCACTGCCTATTTCCTATCTCACAGAGCACCATGATGATGGTGAGTGGGGCAAATAAAGGAACTGTTGAAAGCCACCTCCTCAGTGCTAGTCATGCCAAGGAGCACAGAGTCCTATTTTGTGAGAGAATTGATGAGCCCTTATTAAGGAGAAAACTATTCTTCCTGCTCCTTATACTTCTGACTCAGTGCTAAAGATCCTGTTGTGGCACAGAATGAATTTGATGATAAGGAAGCTAATAATGACTCAATCTAGCATTCCAGAATTCTTTCCTTAAAGCTGGTCAAAATTTAGAATCTTGGCAGTCCCTTTTTCCACATGAAGTCTTATTTGCAGCCTTTGAAAGATACAAGAGGGCAAAGATGCTCCAGGCCTGAAGGCTAAAGCAATGTCTGCCTGTCACTTCTCCTCTGGCCTCCACAATAAATGGCCAGCTCCCACTTAGCTTCTACACATTCCTATTTTCTACTCTCGGTCAGAAAACCAATGACCCTTGAGAAAAACGGTCCCCCTATCCCATATTTGTCTTCTTTTCTACCTCTTCTTGTTTAGAATCATAGATTTGAGGATCTGGAATAAACTTGTAAACTATATTTTTAGAAAGTAAGAAATCATACACATGGCCCAGATGTAACTATTCACCACGTGACAAGACCTACAGCCAGTTTTACTGCCTCACACTTCAGGGCTGGCTCTAGGCTCGGGCCACTCTGCCTCATCTCGTCCAGGTTTTCTGTCTTGGGAAGGTTCATTCTTCAAGAGGGAATCTCCTCACTTATTCACACACCAGAGGCCTTTGCTCTCTGACAGTCTCAAAATATTTATATATGTATATTTATTTATAAAATCCTTTTTCTTGTGAATGTTTCCATATGTTACACCACTATTTTGAGCAACAAGTTTGAGCAAGTAACCTGCAACAAACAACCCAATGTATTTTTCTATGAAAAGAATTGCAAAGGCCTTAGCTTTTTGTTCTTTTCCACTGGCAGTGTGGTGACGTCTCTGGGTATCTTTTCAGAGTTACATGTTTTAATAAATAAAGCAAAACACACAAGGTTACATGCAAAATCAATTATATTGACGTATAACTATCAAAATACTCTTTAAGACAAATTTGTGAAATAGGAATATGCAATCTCTCTGAAATGATAGCACCAAATAGTTTGTGGCAAGCCTAATAATTACCATAGGTTTAAAGTACTAATGAGAATGTAAGACAAAGATTCTGAACCAAATGTACAATGATATGAAGCCATCTGAGGTGATTTTTGGCAAATCATTCCATGTTCTCTATGTGGAAAGGGGGGAGGAAGTCAGCTGTATAGGAAAAGGAGAAGGTCACATATTATCCAGGCATTAGTGATAACTTGGAGACCCTGAACGAACATCCCAATACATAATGACTTGAAACCTCAACCATCTCTTATTGAGCAAGTTCATTAAACATTTGGTTCTTCAAGGCTTGAGTGGCTAAAGCATGGGTTCACTTCCATGTGTGTGGGTGTTGCTAGCTCTTAGCTAGGGGGGCCATCATTGGTGCCAGAGCTGTTTGTCTCCCATCCAAAAGGCTAGTCCTAATGCTGCATGTGGACACAGTAAGTCTTGTAAAGTTCTTGAAAACAATTGGAGAGAGTAGTCAGGGAATAGGGAGGCACTACCAATAAAAAAATTTATTGTCTGAGTAGACCATATGGACAAAGAAGTCACATAGGTAAGCACAGAGTCCATGTGAAAGGAGGAATTATGGGAAGGAAGATGATCAAAGGCAATTTTCACACAACACATATATATGTATATAATGGTATGCATCAATTTTGGAAGCATGAGTTAGAGAAGGTTTTGTATGGGCCACCAGCTAGGCATGGAGCTTTTCCTGTCTATCCTGAGGCTATCCTTCTACTCCGTTACATAAATCTGGAAACTTAAACACAGCTCATCCCTATGCTACCACCACAGGCTATCCAGTGTCTTTCCAATTCAAAATTGGAACCCTAAGTACAAACATCGAATGCCTTTGAACCAAAAGGACACCTGGAACATGAACCCAATCTTTCCAAAGAATCAGAAGCACCACAGATGTGAATACCATGTAAATTCAGGGAAAAAAGGAAGATGTTTTTCCGCACAACATTAAGGATGAGTTTTTGGACCAGAAAAATAAATACAAACATCTTAGTGTTTTGTCTACCTGGTGAAATTTTTCTTAGACCTGCCTTGGTAAAGGCAACTTTATATGAAGGTTTTTTCTTTGCCTCTTCAGACATGTCTCATTCAAGCAAGAAAGCCCTGCTTTCTCCTCTAATTATAAGAACTACCTATAATGCTAGAAACAATTACCAGCCAGTCCTCTTTCCTTCAAACACCAGCAAAGGGAACTGGAGGGAGGAGACACCACAAAAAACCCTGAAGACTTTTCAACTGTGCTGCTGCTGCTGCTGCTGCTGCTGCTGCTGCTGCTGCTGCTGCTACTACTACTACTTCATGGAAAACATGCTGGGCAACTGCCTGGAAGTCCTCACCTTAGTCAGTCCATAGAGTAGCAAGGAGCAGCTGGCTCTCAAGGCTGCCTAGCCAGGCATATTCCAATGTGATCTGATATACAGCTGCACAAATTTTAGATTCAGCTCTGACATCAGATTGTAGACCCCTGAAGATCAAACCCTGGGTAGATGCCCTGTCTACTTTTTCAGATCCTGTATCAGCCCAGAGTCAAAACATAAAGTCTTCTCCAATATTTAGTTGAAATACAGCATCACCCTGGGTCCATCCAGAAGCAGAGCCTACTTGAGGATTATTGGGGCAGTGGTCTTAGAAAGTGCTGGCAAGTAAGGAAAGAATTAGAGAAGAATTTGAAAAAAACTGGGCAGGAGTCATTGATAAGCAGGGGGACATCTGATGAGACCCATTCTAGCTGGAGCCTCCTCTTCAAGAGAGTAACCAATATATGCAAAGATTGTGTGGGGGGTGAGGCAGGAAAGTGAGAGTACCATGCATAGGTAAGGGCTGTTCCCTTGGGTGCAGTGTGCACCCACCCTTGTGAGAAAGCAGGCTCCCCCTGAAACTGAGAAAACCTTAAAGCTTGTAGCATTTGCAAGGGGCAAATAGCAAAAAAAAAAAAAAAAAAAAGACTCTCACAATGCACAGAAATGGTGTACGATGAGGGAAATCAGTGACTGTCAACAAGCTGTTACAATTTTGAAATGGTAATGGCCAGATATCCCAAGTATCCCAGAAGCTATCTCCAGCTTAGAGATATTGGCATCTCAGCCATTCATTTACTTACCACACAGTCAGCTAGGCTCCTAGTGTGTATCACTTACTCAGTATCTATGCACCAAGATGCAGTGCTATGTCACTCAGCTTTAAAAATGGTAGAGCTGAGATCCCTTATAGGAGCCACCTTCAAGTTCCAGCACCAGCCATTGTAAGTCCATCCCAAGTTGGGTGGGGATTCTAGTCTCCTACAGATTTCAGCCAAAGTCCAACCTTGCCTAGCCCTGCTTGCTCACTTAGATGGAAGGTCAGCCACTCTAAATGGATTCTCCATGTAACCAAGAGACTTGAGATACATGAAATGGATTAGACAACTTCTGGGGGTAACAGGAACTGCTATTGTTACATGTTGGTTGTTTTGCATGGTGTTAGGAATTAACCCACAAGACCTCATGGATGTCAGATAAGTACTCTACCACTGGGTTATTCCCAGGCCCCAGAATATTGTTTTCACAAGTATTCTTCACAAATGGTAGCATACTGTAAAATAATGATATAAAGTATACTACAGTGCATAATAATAGCATGGCCTGGTCATTTATTACTGTTATCAATTAGCATTACTATACAGAAATATATGCACTGATCTTTTCTATTGCTGGCAGGCCAATAGCTTTGTTTCCATTAGTGTAATATTAGAGTACTCATATTATTACAGAGCCATCACCAGGAGTTAACATTTTCCAGTTCTATTAGAATGGACGTGAACCCAGTGATACATGTAGCCAAGAACACCACTAATGACCATATGTGAAAGTTGCAAACACATAAATGACATTTGAGAGTTCTTTGTTTCTTCTTTCTCTCTTTCTTCCTTTCTTTCTTTCCTTCTTTCTTTCTCTCTTTCTTTCTTCCTTTCCTCTCTCTATAGATAGATAGATGATAGATAGATAGATAGATAGATAGATAGATAGATAGATAGATAGATAGATTTTGTTCTTTCTTTCTTTCTTTCTAGATGGAGTCTTGCTATATTGCCCAAGCAGTCCTCAAACTGGTAAGCTCAGGCAGCCCGCTTCAGCCTCCTTGTTTTATACAAGCAAATGCCTCCATGCCTGGCATTAGACAGTGTTTGAAAGTACACACTGGACTTAACTTGGTGGCTGCAGATACTGGTATAAGAGTTGGAGAAGCACTTTTAAAGGAAATGGCAATTTTCAGATGTTGCAAGACCCTAAGCCAAGTGTACTAAGCATACAGCCGCTCCCATATTCATTCTGGCCAAGTGCAGTGGAAACTCAGATTTTCATTTAGAGACAGAGGTTCCAAGGCACCACGGGGAATTTATCAGACATCCCTTTTCCCTTCCTTCTGTGGTCCTCAGCAGCTAGTTCTGAGATCGTGTGTTCAACCTCAGTGCTTATACACAGTGAGAGACCTCCCAAAGCCTTTTCAGCTGCCGGCCTTCTCAACTGTGTGATTTTGATGTTTGCAGGCCAGCTCCACCTGACTGCCAGAGTTGGGGCCTGCAGCTATTTTTCTGACTTTGATTGCTCAATCTGCAATCATGATCCCAGTGCCAGTGAGGCCTACAGAGCCCTAGAAGGGCAGGCAGGGGGTCTCTGGAGCAGTACTTTTTCTGTGTTTTCTATTAGTAACCCAGGGAGTGATGTGAGTAGCTTGAGTGTTCATTGGAGCCAGCAATCGCAGTGGGAGTACGGGGGGACCCTGGCAGTGAGCTAGAGAAGCTCCTCCGTGAAGCGGTGATGTGGTGGCTAGAAAAACAGGAATGCCCATCGACCTTGCTGAGCTTTCAAGAGGGTCAAGTCTGAGGCCTAGGGATGTTTCCCCGGATGTTTCCCCTGCTCAACAGAGACCCAGTGTTGGACTACCAGGTTACTCATTGGTCTTTCTACTCAAGAATGCTGCTGTTCGCCTTATTTATAATAGCCAGAAGCTGGAAAGAACCCAGATGCCCTTCAACAGAGGAATGGATACAGAAAATGTGGTACATCTACACAATGGAATATTACTCAGCTATCAAAAACAACGAGTTTATGAAATTCGTAGGCAAATGGTTGGAACTGGAAAATATCATCCTGAGTGAGCTAACCCAATCACAGAAAGACATACATGGTATGCACTCATTGATAAGTGGCTATTAGCCCAAATGCTTGAATTACCCTAGATCCCTAGAACAAACGAAACTCAAGACGGATGATCAAAATGTGAATGCTTCACTCCTTCTTTAAATGAGGAAAAAGAATACCCTTGGCAGGGAAGGGAGAGGCAAAGATTAAAACAGAGACTGAAGGAACACCCATTCAGAGCCTGCCCCACATGTGGCCCATACATATACAGCCACCCAAT
Organism: Rattus norvegicus; assembly: GCF_021556685.1. Classification (NCBI taxonomy): domain Eukaryota; kingdom Metazoa; phylum Chordata; class Mammalia; order Rodentia; family Muridae; genus Rattus; species Rattus norvegicus. The sequence continues at coordinate 123,766,933 of NC_141536.1, forward strand.
TAGACAAGATGGATGAAGCAAAGAAGTGCAGACCGACAGGAGCCGGATGTAGATCGCTCCTGAGAGACACAGCCAGAATACAGCAAATATAGAGGCGAATGCCAGCAGCAAACCACTGAACTGAGAATAGGTCCCCTATTGAAGGAATCAGAGAAAGAACTGGAAGAGCTTGAAGGGACTCGAGACCCCAAAAGTACAACAATGCCAAGCAACCAGAGCTTCCAGGGACTAAGCCACTACCTAAAGACTATACATGGACTGACCCTGGACTCTGACCCCATAGGTAGCAATGAATATCCTAGTAAGAGCACCAGTGGAAGGGGAAGCCCTGGGTCCTGCTAAGACTGAACCCCCAGTGAACTAGTCTATGGGGGGAGGGCGGCAATGGGGGGAGGGTTGGGAGGGGAACACCCATAAGGAAGGGGAGGGGGGAGGGGGATGTTTGCCCGGAAACCGGGAAAGGGAATAACACTCGAAATGTATATAAGAAATACTCAAGTTAATAAAAAAAAAATAAAAAATAAAAAAAAAGAATGCTGCTGTTCGCCTTATTTATAATAGCCAGAAGCTGGAAAGAACCCAGATGCCCTTCAACAGAGGAATGGATACAGAAAATGTGGTACATCTACACAATGGAATATTACTCAGCTATCAAAAACAACGAGTTTATGAAATTCGTAGGCAAATGGTTGGAACTGGAAAATATCATCCTGAGTGAGCTAACCCAATCACAGAAAGACATACATGGTATGCACTCATTGATAAGTGGCTATTAGCCCAAATGCTTGAATTACCCTAGATCCTTAGAACAAACGAAACTCAAGACGGATGATCAAAATGTGAATGCTTCACTCCTTTAAATGAGGAAAAAGAATACCCTTGGCAGGGAAGGGAGAGGCAAAGATTAAAACAGAGACTGAAGGAACACCCATTCAGAGCCTGCCCCACAGGTGGCCCATACATATACAGCCACCCAATTAGACAAGATGGATGAAGCAAAGAAGTGCAGACCGACAGGAGCCGGATGTAGATCGCTCCTGAGAGACACAGCCAGAATACAGCAAATACAGAGGCGAATGCCAGCAGCAAACCACTGAACTGAGAATAGGTCCCCCGTTGAAGGAATCAGAGAAAGAACTGGAAGAGCTTGAAGGGGCTCGAGACCCCAAAAGTACAACAATGTCAAGCAACCAGAGCTTCCAGGGACTAAGCCACTACCTAAAGACTATACATGGACTGACCCTGGACTCTGACCCCATAGGTAGCAATGAATATCCTAGTAAGAGCACCAGTGGAAGGGGAAGCCCTGGGTCCTGCTAAGACTGAACCCCCAGTGAACTAGACTATGGGGGGAGGGCGGCAATGGGGGGAGGGTTGGGAGGGGAACACCCATAAGGAAGGGGAGGGGGGAGGGGGATGTTTGCCCGGAAACCGGGAAAGGGAATAACACTTGAAATGTATATAAGAAATACTCAAGTTAATTAAAAAAAAAAAATAATGCTGCTGTTCGTACCTCAAGGCAACCCAGGTTTGTCCTATCATTGTGACAGACCTCAATGGGGTAGACTAGCAAGCAGGTGCAGTTGGAACTAAGGTTCTGTCATTTACAGAAGTGAAAGTAACCCCTGAGCCTTGTCAGGTTCAACACTGTACATCCCCATCCTCACGGTGAGCTTTGGAACCCACAGTACTGGAATCCTCCACTGCCTCTTTTTGGCTATACATTTATCCAGCAGCCACTGCATGCCAAGTGCTTCAGCAGGCAATGGGCAAACATGTGATCACAACAGGCAAGGACTCCTTTTGCAGTACTATTTTAAAGAAAGAGATAGCCATCAAATTGATGGGCCTGGGAGGAAGGGCAAGGAAACAACCAGATAGGGACAGGGACTGTGATGAGACCACAGACCAGAGATGACTGGGAGAATTTCTGACCATTGATTTGCAGTCACAAACAGTCCCAAGCCTGCTCAGCCTTGGAGAAGTGTCAGTCCACAAATGCTGTTGGAGGGGCATGGGAAGAATTGTTAGGAAAACAATTCAAGCAAAACTCACAAGAACATGAGGGATACAGGATGGAACTCGGAAGAGTCAACATGGGTATGGTAGCAGGTAGAGACTACTCTGCGCCTGATCCCCAGGGAGCTCTGGAGTAAAGATTGCATCTAGCCCAGCTTTGAGGCTGGGGAGGGAGCTTATGTAGGCTTGTATTAGTCAGTCTTTAGAGGATTATACGAACTCTCAGGCATCTTCAGGGGAGGATCTTCTTGTCAGCCACAGGCAGGGCTCAGTAGAATCCCAGACGGGAACCCCGAAATACATCAATGCAGCATTTGAGAAACAGACACACCTGCCAGGAAAGATTAACAGGAATATGGTTAAGATACCTGCACCATTTCTTATAATGGTTATAACTTGTCCTGAGAGAGGACAGACGGGCTGTGTGGACTAAGAAAATATGAGGACACATAAGGCCTAAATGTCTAACTAAGTAAGTTAGCTCAGGAGGCCTGGAACAGGAGAAACCTTTCATTGCCCATAGATTATATTCAAATTACCTGTAAATGGTCAATTGCCACTATAAACTCAGATTATAGGTGTTCCATTCACCCAATTCTCACCCCCAAAGATTATATCTGAATATCCATTTATGCAATGTAAAAGGCCATGAGAATTAGCTATCTATTTCTGCAAACAAATACAACAATAAATGCAGCCCATTAGCAAGGTGTGATAGACTGGGGCCATAGCTCAGTGTTAGAGAGCACCTGCCTGCTATTCACAAGATCCTGATGATGTCCGTTATGTCCCACAGCTGTGTAGCTCCTTCCAATGTATATTCATGCTTTTTTGAAATTTGCCTACATATCAAAATATTCAGTAATCTTTTTTAAGTTTTTAAGTTTTTAAGAGTGTGTATGTAAAGGGTGCATATAAATACAGTGCCAGTGGAGTCCAAAAGGAATCTCTTGTAGCTGGAGTTGCAGGCAGTTGTGAGCCACCCAGCATGGGTGCTGAAAGCTGAACTTGAGTCCTCTTTGAAAGCAGTGTGTACTCTTAACCACTGAGCCATCTCTCTAGTCCCATATCCATTAAAAAACAACCCCATAGCCCAAGCCTGGTTTAGGGTATCTAAATCAATTAAATTATAATTTCTAGAGTGGGTTTAAACTATAGATTTTGTTTAGCATAATTTTAGATTTACCTGAAAATGGTAAAGATGGTCTGACTCTCACCTAATTTCCCATGTTAACACCTTACAGCACTATAATTTATTATAATCATGAAATCAATGTTGGTCCATTTAGCTAGTAAGCAAAATTTCTAAAAGCAAATGCATTAGCATAAAGGCCTGTTACAGGCAGAATGCACCGTACAGTTATTTGGATTTCCTCAGGTTTTCTAGTAAGGGCTTCTTCCTATTCCAAGACTTCCAGACTTATACTGTGGATTTAGCTGTCATGTGTCCCCTCTCTTTTCTTACATCAAGTGTCTCAGTCTTCCTTTGGCATTCATGCCCTTAACATGCATTTCCTTAACAGGAAAGCATGTGTCAAGTGTACTAGCTTCTTTTCTGTTACTGTGATAAAATGCCACAACGAAATGCAGAAGAAAGTCTAGTTTTGATTTGTGGGGGGCGGGGAGAGAGAGAGAGAGAGAGAGAGAGAGAGAGAGAGAGAGAGAGAGCACATAATGGTTGAGAAGGCATGGTGGCAGGAGCAGAAAGCTGGCCGATAACATCTTTATGTATACACAAGAAGCAGAGAAAGCAAGCGGGAAGTGGAATGGAACTATAAACCCTCAAAGCCTACTTCCAATAGTATACTCCTGAAGGTTCTATAACATCCCCAAACAGCACCCAGTATGTTCAGTTGTATGAGCCCATGGGGAACAGTATTCATTCAAACTACCACGTCGCCTCTTTTGTACAATGCTCTCCAATCTGGCTTTGCCCTTTCATAAAATAGAATAAGAATAAACTGCCTTATTTGATGGAAATATGTGTTCTTAGGCTAACTGTAGCAGAGATGAAGTGTCCTGTTTGTCATAACATGTCAGGTACATGTGGTCAAATCCACATGGAGTCACTGTAATGGGTCATTACTTGTTAATGAAAACGGTTGCCAAGTCTTTCTCTCTGTCTCCCTCATACACACACACACACACACACACACACACACACACACACACACACATTCTTTGTCTAGTATGTACAGGGCCTGTGTTCAATCTCCAGCACCACATATAATTAGCACTAACAAATTATCCAGTAATCCCTCCATCTACATCTCCATGCCTTGTCTTTCACATTAGGAAGACCAATCTATCCTCATTCATTTTTAGTTCAGGATAGTGATGGTTACTGGCAATGCAGAAAAAGTTTCTGATTCTGAGAACTTAGATGAGCTATGAATTGTGCGTAGTGAACTAAATGTTCACTTGAGTCTCAGGGTTCTCAGTGTTAGGTTTATGTCCTCATGCTGGCTATGCCTCCATTCTCCAGTGCACTGAATTCATTAGGTTTCAAGGTGTGAAACTATCAAAGTCAGCTTTCACACACTCTGGCAGTTCCCATAGAACCACTTGCTGTTCGTTAGAAATGAATTAGTAACTATGCAGACTTATGAGCAGGTCTTATGGCTTGTTTACTTGCCACCACATCCATATTTGGAACCTAGAAAAAAACATGTAAATAGAAAATCATGTTTATTTTTTCCCATCCTTCCACATTATTCTCTCATAAATTCACCTCTCTGCAAGGTGTGTGACTCATATACACTTATGTGGGCTATAATCTCAGCCTTAGGAGGTAAGGTAGGAAGATCACAAATATGCAACCAACATAGGCTACATAGTAAGACTGGTTTCAAAGGAAGAAATCATCTTCCTGCTTATAGAATAGAAATGGAATAAATGTATGTTAATTTATTTCTGGTTAAAATTAAAAGCAAGAGCTTGTCACTTCAAAGCTCTGTGTCCTTCAACCTAACCTAGTGTCTGATAGCACTGGCAATATCTCCAGAAGTCCATTAAAATTCATTCTATTCCTTAATAAGAGGAATCCACTCTGAAGGTTGGTAGGTAAACTTGGAATTCTAATGATTTCACTGTGGACAGCTAACTGTAAGCTATTTCTGAACTGCCACATTTCAAAGGCAGAATCTCAAATTGGATTTTCCTGGTTTAGAGAAACGTAGACTAGCAAGTATGGATGTTATGGGGACACCTGAGGTGGTTTCAGTAAGAATGGTTCCCACATACTCATAAGTTTGAATACTTAGTCCCGAGTTGCTGAAACTGTTTGGGAAGGATTAGGAGGTATGGACTTGCTGAAGCTCTGTTAGGTTATGTTGTGGAGTCAGGCTGTGAGGTTTCAAAAAACACATGCCGTGCCCAATGTGCCTCTCTCTGCCTCCTGCTTATGGATCAAGATGTGAGCTCTCAGCTATTTGTGTTGCCATGCCTTTGTTCCACCACCATGGACTCCAATTTTTGGAAGCATATGCCTAATTAAATGCTTTCTTTTATACGTTGTCTTGGTCATGCTGTTTTGTCACAACTGTAGAAAAGGAACTGAGACAATGTCTATCCACGTATGTAGGAGAGGGTGTGATAAGACAAGAAGCAAGGTATAAAATAAATGCAGAGAAGCTGCACTGGTATGTTTTTCTTTACCCTCAAGTGTAGGCTGAGTATTTGAGCCCAGGATATGTTGACAAAGAAGAAGTAGCAAGTGGCATGTGGTTCTGATAGTCACAGGTGAGGAAGGCACTTGCCTTATGCCATGCATGGGTTCAGTGCCCTTGCCTACATGAATAATGCATCCACAACCTGAGGAGTCAGCAGGCTCCTTGCTGAGGAATCTCACCTTCCAGATGACTCTCTTACACTTCCTACTAAATGGCTACTTTTTCATTTCGGGACCCCTCGAAATCCAAAAGGACTAGGTGAGCTAATCGTGTGCTTCTAAGTGGTGAGAAAGGGATAGCGGGAGAACAAATCAAGACCTCATCACTAATATTGATTCTATAGGCACAATTACCAACCCCTGGGGACTTCACTGTGGTTACAGCTCATGATATTCAGTCAGTCCTACTATTTGTCAAATATCTACTATGTCTCAAACTCTATTCTGGCATTTGGTCCCAGGTTAACATAGAGTTGAGGGCACATGTTCTGGACCATGACCTAAGGGGAAGTTATGCAATATCTGGTGCCTCATCTTCTTTGTATATGTAATTGAGAGTGATGATACGGTCCTTCTTAGTTAATTGATATGAAGCAAATGCCCCACTGTTAACTTGGCTTCCTCAGGGCTCACAGGATGGCCTCTTGCCTATAATTAAGACCCAGATGACCCCAATGTTAGAAAAGTAGGGAACTGCTCATGAAGAGGCAAGAATCCCCTTGGGTGTTGGGGTGTTGGGAGAGCTGCAGGGATGCCCTTTCTGCCCAGCATCCCAGATCTCTCACTAACTGATGGCCATCATCAGAGTGGTAAAGACAATCCATCAACAATCCTCAGTTCCTTTTGGTGGTGACATCTGGTCTAGTTCAACAGCATTTGTGTGTTGGGGGGAAGGAGTGTGAAATGAAATATGATGAAAAAAATCCAGTTTCACCGACTTCCTTCTGTCTTAAACCCCAACTTCGGCTTTCCCTCATAGACCATGATAGGTACTAACTGAAAATAAATTTCCCTTTCAGTAAAGGAACAGGCTAAGAATAGAATCACAAGTTGTTTCTCAGATGCCATATGAAAAATTTAGATTAAGTCAAGCTTCCTTTGTTCCCCTTGGCCTATTTTCTTTTATTAAAGATCCAAAGGCAGCACCATCCATTTCTGACATCGCTGGCTTTGTTTCTGCTCCACTTACTGCCTGCTGCTCACTCAGAGTGTTAGGTGCACTCTCTAAAAAACTCCTAATGTAAGAGAATAAAAAGAAATGAGCCGCCTTAGTATGAAGGGCAGGCTAGGGAAAGAAGACAATGGCACCATAGCACCCTGAGTTATTGTCAGTATGTCAGTTAGCTTATGCTGTGTAACAAATGACCCCCCCCCCAAAAAAAAAAACTTAGTGAAGTCAAAAGAGATTCATTTATTTAGCTCTTTGTTGTGAATGTCAGCAGTTTGGACTGAGTTCATCTCAACTCACAATAAAGTTAGTTGGCAAGATCATGTACTGGTTAGCTGATCTATAGCGCCCCTCGCAAAGACTTTTTTTTTTAACATAGAGTCTACCTTGTGATCCATTAAAGTAGCTATTCATTCACCTTCTCACTGCATGGATACAAAGAGGGATGGAGAATCCCTCATTCCAGGCAAGAGTCATTTCCACATTGTCCTAGCCCAATTTCTCTTGCCATGATAAACACTGTGATCCAAAGCAACTTGGGGAAGAGAGAGTTTCTTTCACCTTGCACTTCACAGTCCATTATGAAGGGAAGTCAGGGCAGAACTCAAGGCAGGAACCAGGAGAGGCAGGAACTGAAGCAGAGGGCAGCAAGCTTACTGGCTTAGTCCTCGTGACTTGCTCAACCAGCTTTCTTATATAGCTCAGAATTACCTCTTTGGGATGTCATGGTCCCCAGTGGCCTGGGCCCTCCAACATCAGTCATTCATCAAGACAATACCTCACAGGCTTCCCTACGGGCCAATATGATAGGATTGTTTTCTCAAATGAGATTCCCTCTTTCCAGACCTCTCTAAGGGCTATCAATTTGGGAAAGGGAGGAAGAAATTAACAAGGGCACAGTGGGATCCCCTGGATGGCTCTTTAAAGTACAGATGGCTGAGGTCCATCCCAAAACACTGTTTGGTTTGCAGAGCTGAGTCCTCAGAATTTGCACTTGTAACCCACTTGCAGGAAATGCTGATACTGCAGGCCCATGTACCTCAGAGTGAAGTGCTCTGTTCACAGCAGCATGAAGAGCACATGAGTAATTCTGCTTCACAGAAGAGAAAATGCAAGCTCAAGTTTAATAAGGAGGTTGTGGGTATACATCCTTTCTAGTGCTAATTAGTGGAAAGCCATTAGCCTAGACTATTTTCACCTCACACCAGGGCCCATGTCTTGCTTCTGGTAAGGCCACAGTGCTCGGAAAGGTTGTTCAATACTTCGGTAGAGCTTCACTTACTACTAGGGTATATCTGTACTGCAGATGCAGAGACTGTAATCATTCCTTTCCCCATTCATTCATTTCCTTAATGGTGGGCCCTGGCTGTGAAGCCCTATGGACGAACATGGAATGATTGCCAGTAGCCACCACAGACTGAGTCTCAAGTTGTGTTTCTCACTAGAGGAATAACAGTTCTCATCAAGTGCTTTCTGAGCAGGAAGAAGAGCATAAATACATCATTCTTTAAGGCTACAGAAAAGAACCCTCTCGAAGGGCTTCAGTGCTGTTTCTAAACAACAAAGAGCCTCGTATGGCTTTTGCTGGGTTTCTTAGGGGGGAAAAAAAGAACCATCCTCAAATGTTAATTCCCTCCTGGCTCTCATGCAATGGAATATAGCTTCTCTGGTCATGCAGCAGAGCCTGAAGCTTTCCAGGTGTCTGTGCTTCTGTTCAGAGTGTGGTCTGTGAACCACGTGATGAGAATGCTAATCACAGACCACTGTGGTTAGAATTCAGGACTCTGTATGTTAAACAAACTCTCAACGTAAGAAAAAAAATTGTAGCTGAAGTTTTAGAAGTATTGCTCTTCAAGGCTGCCCAGACCACACAGTCAGCCCGCGTGTATAGTTTCTATATGAATAAATTCGACCAATCACAGACAAAATCTGTTCAGTTTTTTCATCAGTACTGAACACATGCAGGTAATTTTTCTTTTCATAATCCCCTAAATAATATAGTATAATCAATATTTGTGTATGATTATATTGTACTTCATGCAAGTAAACTGTTAGGAGAGAGCTCAGTGTCATTTTTTTTAAGTGCCACAAAGAAATATAAAAATAAAAGCCTTCTGAGGCTTTTATTTGAGATTCCACAGCTGGACAGTGCCTTGCCCTCTAAAGTAGAAGGAGTGCATGAATGAATATGGCAGGGGAAATTGGCTGTTCAAGCAGCAAAGGGCTTAGAAATAAGGAATAGAGAGTGAAAAGCAGGTGTCATCATTATCTTTTTATGGGATAAAACAGAGCCAACCTCATCATGACAGTTAAAGCTAGCTTGTCTGGGGACATTAGTATCTTTTGTCTTCTCGCACTCCCCTTGTTTTCAAAGTTAGATAAACAACTTAGTGTCAGTTGGGGACATGGAAACTTACCAAAGATGACTTTACATTTGGCCCATGGGAATAATGCAATGATCAGCTCAAACCCATGGCCTCTCACATGTTTTGCAGCAGCAAGGTGTGGGCAAATCCCTGCCTCACAGCTGTGCTCCATGGTGTTCATGAGCCAGACACCTGGACTAAAATGCTTCCCTGTGAGAACCAGTCCCAGTGTGAAGGGGACACAAAGAATCCAGAGGAAAAAGTAGCAAAAGCACCAGCGTTGAACGCCTAAGAGCCACAGGAACTCCCAGAGGAGACCTGGGCCCTGGCCAGCAGCCTCCTCCAGAAGATGCTGGTTGTATTGACTGGAGGGCAAGCAAGAGAGAGGGTAATATAAGGGAGAGTGCCCAGACATTTGGAGAAGTTCAGTAAAGGCAGAGAGCCATTCTCACTGGGTTTCTTCCTAAAGGAACTGGGATTAATAAGCCTGAATTCTGATCCCTTGGAAATGTCAAACAAACCTGAGGCTGCTTCCAAAAAGGGACACAAATCCACTTGAAGGAAGAGGTGCTGCCCTTGTGATTACGGCAGCTAACCTTCCTGCGTGCGTTCTCTCTCTGATGTGTTATTCATGGATCCTTTCACCTTTGCCACATCTCCTGAGATAACCAAATGCACTGCAGGACCACAAACTCCTGTTTGCTCAAAATATGTTCCTCTTTATAAGGGAACTCATGGAAATTTTAAGATATGTTTGAAGCTACAAAAGAGAACATCTTAAATCTAGGGAGCTGATAAGACCAAGAACCTCGGTCACACTGGGGTTCACTGAGTACATCCACCAGCACATAACAAAGATAGAGCAAGGAAATTCATAAACTTGCTTTCTTGCAGGGCCAGCAAACCTTCTACAGTCACCTAGAATTCCACCATCTTTAAGGGGAAACAAATTTTTGAGGATATTTTCTACATTTAGGCACACTGAGGACACACACACAAATCTGTAGTGGCAAAGAATAGTTTTCCTTTTTCTTATATTTTTGGTTGTGAGCCTTTAACAGCTGAGCCATCTCTCCAGCCCAGTTTTCCTTTTTCTAACAGAAAGAAAATGTATACAGTGTATTTTTGATCATGTTTTTCCTCTCCCAGTTCCTCCCAGATCCCCCCTACTTCCCTAGCTGCTCAGCTCTATGTTCTTTCTCTTTCTCTTTCAAAAAAACAAAACAAGAAACAACCACCCCCAAATAAAACCCACAAAGATGAAAATTGAAACAATCAAAAGACCAATGAGGCAAAACAAAAACAAAAAATAAACAAACAAAAATGCCAGAAGAAAGCAGAATGATAAAAAGGGTTCAAAAAAGTACCACTGAGTTCCTCTTAGGTTGGCACACTTCTCCTGGCCAGCCATGGGACATATCCTGAAATGTGGCTGAGATACCCAGTGAGACACCACTAGAGAAAACATATGTTCCCTTTACCAGCAAGTATCACTGACAAACAGCTTCTTCACCAGGGCGGAATCCCATGTCCATTTCCCCCCTCATTCGGTTTGATTGGGCATGATCTGTGTGTGTCGCCGCAGTCTCTGCCACAGTGACTTCGCCTGTGCATCACTCCCGTTGTGTCTGGAAGGCACTGTTTCCAAGAAGTAATCCATCTCCTCTGGGTCTTACAGTCTTTCTGCCTCTTCTTCCGCACGAATCCCCTAAGGAGAGGGCTTTGATGAAAACATTCCGCTTAGAGCTGAACCCTCCAAAGTCTCTCACTCTCTGTACATTTACCAGTGGTGGGAACCACCTACTGAAAGAAGAAACTTCTTTGATATTAAGTGAGGCACTGATCAATGGGCACAATAGCATGCAATTAGGAGTCATTTACTGCTAAGTTCTTTTGGCAGATTGATGGCATTAGGCTTTTTCCTAGGCCCATGACTTACCTAGTCTCAGGATCTTGGGAACTTTAACACTATCAGGTATGAGTACCCTTTCATGAAGTGGACCTTAGATCCAAGCAGAAAGCGGTTGGTTGTGCACATAACATATGTGCCATTATTGTATTGGTATATTTTGGAGACAAGTCATTGTTAGATTGTGGCAGCATTTGTAGCTAGGTAATAAGGATGACTACCTTTCTCTTCTGGTGCAGAGTACTCTCCAGATACTAATAATAGAGTGAATCTTCAAGTTTGGCACCAGCTTGACTTCTCCATATTTGATGACATGAGTAGTGTCTTCAGCCATCAAGTTGTGGGGGTTGGGGACCTCTATGGGAACCCTTTGGCAAGGACCCAATAAGAAATAACCCATTCTTGTAACTGGGGGTTTTACATGGTGGCATAGAATGTCTAATTGGGACACTGTGATTTCATTTCAATTACTTTCATATATGTTTAATAAAGCTACTATAGCAGTAGGTTCCCCCGTAGTTTTTCAAAAGGCCTTTAGTGTTAGTTGCCCTTCCCCATATTTCTTCCTTTACCCTTTACTCCCATCACCTCTTCATGCTGTTATTCTAGTTTTCCCCCTTTCTCTCCATGACTCTATTCTATTTTCTTATCCTTGGGAGATGGTCTTTCTATCCCTAATCCCTAACTAGGCACTTAAGCTCTGTGGTTATCCAGATGTATTCTGTAGCATACACATTGAAAGCTTAAAAGCTAACATCCATATGTAAGAGAAACCATGCAATATTTATCTTCCAAAGTGTGAGTTACCTCACTCCAGGTGACTTTTTTGGTAGCTCTATATCTATTCCTGCGAATTTTATAATTTTATGTTTAGTAACAGCTGAATAACATCCCATCATGTAAATGGACCACATTTTTGTTATCCATCCATTTGTTGATAGACATGCAGATTGTTTCCAGCCTCTCTGTAGTATGAGCCCTTTGAGTATATGCTGAAAAGACATCTAGCAGGATCTTGAGGTAGATCAATTCTCAGTTTCCTCACTGATTTTCATCATAGTTGTGCCAATTTCCACTCTCATTGGCAATGAATAAGTGTTTCTGTTTCCCCGCATCCTCCCTGTATGTTCTATCATTTGTTTTATTGATCTTGGCCATTCTTACAGGCAGAAGATGAAATTTCAAAGTAGTTTGGATTTGCATTTCCCTGACGGCTAATTGTGGTTCAGTGCGATATGTCTCGTCTTTTGAGAACTGTTTGCTAAGTTCCGTGCCCCAGTTTTAATTGGGTTATTTGTTTGCAAAGAAAGATTTTTAAATTATTAGATCATGACTTTTACATGAATCTGTAATAAGCATATGCCAAAGATTGTTTTAGAGTCCCAGAGTATCCGAAGAACAAATATTTATAGTCAGCCAGGAGAAGGAAATTGAAATAAGTTCATTAAAATGATTTCTAGCAGATTAGTGCACTATGATATTTGTTGACAATGTATTTTCTACCAGAAAGAAATCATCTGCATCTACAATGGGTCAAGGGTCAAGTTCATTTGTTTAGTCTTCTGCAAACAAATATCCACCTTTACAATCCCATCTCTAATTAAGAATAAGCACACATTAAAACTATTGGGAGGGTGACAAATGCATTCATTTCCTTGTGGCAAGGGTTTCATGGCAATTTATGAGATTTTGCATTTGATATGCACATTTATTTTACATCAGTTATACTGCAATAAAGCTGTTTAAAAAAAGAAAATAGCGTATCACTGGATAAAGGCGCCTGCCTGTAATGGGTGATGCCAGCACTTGGAAAGCTGAGAGAGGAAGTCCGTGAGAGCCAAGACAGCCTGGGCTACAAGGTGAGCCTTGACTCACAATTAAATAGATCATCAAAGAAAAGCATAGACCCTTAGAAAATTAGGTAATCTTTACATAAGTCTAAAGTATTCAATGTTCCAATACAAGGAAAAAAATGATTTTCTGTCCTGTATATTTAAATTTTGGGTAGTGTTTTCAACATTGACCTAAGTAAGCAATTCAGGCTCTTTGGAGCCATTTCCCATCTCTGCAACTCTGTGTCTTACCGCCTCCAGGACCCAGAACTGTGCATTCCAGCCACCTTAGTCTTGCACTTCTACCTATGAAGCAAGGATAACAAAGGCATTAGACTGATTCTCATTTAAATTTAAGAAAAAAGGCTAATGAGAACCATTCTTTGACATTTTCTACATAAAGTTTCTAAATGACATAGAAGGATAGCTCTCCTCAAAGCTTGAGATTAGCTTTAGTTAGGAAATGAGAGAGCCCTGCAAATTTGCTTTATTGGCATTTGGTAAATCAGAAGCCCAAGGTGGGCTTTTGAAGAGTGGGATGACCCTCACTGCCAACGTTCCGGCTTTTCAAAAGCCTGTTTGTTTGTTTTCACAGACACCCAGGAGAAAAGCTCTTAAAGTTATCTGTAACCTGCTCACCTTGCCACAGCCTCAGTCCAAGCCAGGAATCAAACACTTCACAAGGGCAAAGCCTGTAATTAAAACAAAGACTGGAAGAGTAAGGGTGTGTGTGTCAGAGTATGCCTTTCCTGTCTTTGGAATCAGAGTGTAGGGATGCACTCACACCTTCTCCTGGGCCCTCCACCAGCTAAGAACTGTAGTATGTTGTTACTTCTCTGTGGCCACATGATATTGTTGGAAGCATTACAATGTGCTACCACGTACAAGGATCCAAATAGTGCGTTCTAAGCCCCCAGTGCTCATTTCTATTCTCAATAGGGCTCTTGAAAAATGACAATGATGTGATTTTTTTACGGGTGCCAGAAGTCATTCCTAAGGTGTGTTTGGGGACACTGTCACAAGTTATCTAACAGCTATATACTCAGTATAATAAGATAAAAAACAAACCTCTACATATGATGTGTATTCTGGGCCTTAAGAGAAAGTCTTGGTACCTGCAGAGGGTTAGTCAGGCGGTTTGCAGGGTGACCTGGCCAAGCCTTCCACCCTGCTGCCTGGCAGAGATCCCCATACAGGATGTGTCATCATGTCCCCACAGAGCCCACAGATGGCTTGAACCCGTTTTTAAGATGGCTCCTCCCTACAGCCTGAGCTGGAAAATAGTCCCCAAAGAGTTCCTATTCCAAGCCCTGCAGATCCCTCATGAGATACCCTTGGATTGCCTGTCAGCCTCCTTCATAGCTTCTGTATAGTCTGCTGCTGGAAAACAAGCAAACAAACAAAATACAAAAAACAAAAAACAAACAAAAAAAATTTAAAAAACTAAGACTTTCCCCACACAGGGAGCTATTTCATCCAGATGTCAGAAATGCCTGTGTGTTTCTGTGCCCCCAAATGTCTTTAGCTAATGATTGAAATGGAAGTAAAGAAGCTCAGCTTCTGGTCTACTGAAGGACATGCTCTAAGGCATGTGTTAGGGCAGAACTTAAAGCTCAGAGCAAGGTAAGTCAGATGCAGAGAATCAACCTCGCTTGACCTTCTTTCTCTGAACTTACTTCCTCACCTGCTTTCCAGGTCTGCCCTAAGAGAACTCCTTCACTCAGACTCAAGGTTGACTGCTGAGAGAGGCCCACCATGTCTCTCTTAAATTCCCAGAAGAGAAGTGGCTCTATGAAAACAGCTTTCTGAGTCCTGAGAAAGGAGCCATCCTTTAAAGTTCTAGACAGATAGGCCTTGGCTTAATCAATTTACTCATTCCAAGGCGGTACATGGGCACTTTGGGGACTAAGAGCTGAAACAACCTTGAGTTATTCAGAACATTAAAAAGAATTACTGAAATTCTCTGTGAAACATCTGTTACCCAAAGGCAAAATGCTAGAGTCAGGCCTGCGTTGCCTCACTTCTGAAGGGAGCTTTGAAATGTGCCGGGAAGTGCTGCAGCTTCAAGAACTTCTTCAACATGGGTGCAGCTTTGTCTGTACCTCAGAGAGCTCAGGGAAAGTTTCCTAGTTCTCCCTACCAGTTCAGTTCAACAAACACAAGAGGTCTAAAGCTTCAGATAGCTCCTTCATTTGCAGTAAAAGGATGAAACAGGCTTAATGATCCGCTAAACATAAGCATCTGCAACCCAATGCCCTTGAAATATAAGAGGGATCCCTCCCTGAAAGGACCAAGGCAGCTCAAAGAGTAGCTTGAGGAAAAGCAGGCTTTCTATAAGCTTGCCTGTTGGCATTCGCGAAATCATTAGAGCAAGGGGGTTAATGGTCAAAACCCACAACCAGTCAGGTTTCTAAAACCTAGTTGGTTTCTCAGACACAGATAGAAGAAAGCACTTTGAAGTTAGATTGTTCAAAGGCTCATCACGTGATGCTTCTTTACTCGACCACACCCTTAATTCTGTTCATTCTCCATCAGGTATCCTTCTAAAGAGCAGGGCTGTGGGATGGGGCTTCTCTGAAGCCAACCCTTTGCAAGGCTTCTCTGGTGCTGGGCTGTAGGGGAAGCGCAGTGAAGGGGTCTCAGATTCAAGAAAGCAAAGCTAAGAGTGACGATGCTAAAGAACTATTACGTTGTTGTCGTTGCTGTTGTTGTTATTGTTGTTGTTGTCGTCGTCGTCGTTGTTGTTGATGATGTTGTTCATTTTTCAAGATAGATTTTTTTTCTGTGTAACCCTTTCTGTCCTGGAACTAACTCTATAGACCAGGCTGATCTCAAGCCTAGGGATCAGCCCCTTTCTGCCTCCTAAGTATTGGAATTAAAGACATGTGTCACCACACACAACTTACTCATTTTAAACAATGATTTAGTAAGTCTACCCTCTCTTCATCGCATTCCAGGACTGTAGAAGAGATAGCTTAAGGTCTGCACTCATTGAAAGTTGTCTTTTCTATTTACTTGAACAAGGTTAAAAAGGCCCTTCTCTTTTTCTATGTACTATGGCCTTGACGATTTTGAATTTCCATGTCTTTGTGTGTATGTAAGTGCATGTGAGTTGTCCTTTGACATACATGCTCCATGAACATGGATACAGACATTCCAAATTTTTTTTTAAATTCAAGCACAGAACAATGATATTAAGTTTTTTTCTAATTTTACAAAAATTAAATAGATAGGTGACAACAATATATAAAAATAGGTCCAACTGAATCCAGAATTAATAATCATTGCTCTGGAATTTCCCTTCTATGTAGGGAATGCTCTGGCATAAGCAATGCTATGGAGGTTAAAGGGGAGCAGTCGGATTGAGGGAGACTGTTACAGACAAAGCCACAAGCTGCTTGTGGGCAGATTAAAGGCATCTCAGAGAGGATGAGCTCTGGTTGTTTTCAACACCCGGAGTGAGTGCTCCTTAAATGAGGTTGAGTTAAAACTAAAAGAAGGTGTTTGTAAAATGCAATAATTGTTAACATCTAGATAAGAATGTAACCTGATAGATTCAGTTCAAGCTTTGCCAGGCAAATCTCAAGTCTATTCAAGGTGCAAAGCTCCATTTTTTTTAAACTTGCGAGCTCTATTTTAAATGTCAAGCTTCAGGAACTAATGAAAAGAGAAGGTCTTATTGACAAGGAACTGTTGAGAAAAACAGCAAATCAGACTTTGGACTTTAACCACTTATACAAAAGATACATTTATCAGGATTAGAAAAGTCAACCTAAAAAAGTATCACTGGGGCAGGAGGATGTCAGAAAAAAAATAAGTTTTTAATTATTCTAGTGGTATGAAATATTTTAAAAATAAAATGTAAAGAAATCACAAGTTTAGTAGGGTGAGTTGGCAAGACTCAGTGGAGAGCGGTGCTGGCAACAGTTTCAGAGGTTTTTAAACATTTTCCTTGGTCTGTGAGTCTGCCTTCATGGATAAGGGAATGATACAGGATGTGCTGAAGTCTCTGTAAATATACTTGTGACAGTGTTGTTTATTATCACCATATGAAAGAAAAAGGGGAAGGGAGACAAACAGGTGGACAAAACACTAAATACCCAGTAAGATTAACCAAATAAACCATACATTTATATAACGGGCCACAGCCCAGTCTTTAAAGTGGCATTTGATCAGTTTTTAATGAAACATTTCGTAATAGGGTTGATATTTGGAGAAAAACTGGGTAATACATGTTAGTTTGGTCCTAATTTTAAAATAAGCTTCTGCCCCTCCCCAACCGCTTACCACAGCTGCACATCGAAGCTTCCTGGTGACGTTTAAAATAAGCTGCATTCAGGGATCCATTCTCAGGGAGTTTTACTGAATCGGCCTGGGGTGTGACCTGGCAGTGGATCTTCATTGAAGCTTCTCAGGAGATTTTCATTTTCCTTTTTAGGTTTGAAAAACAAAATTTAAAATTAAAAGCAAACAAACAAACACCCTCTTCTCACACAGTACATTCTGAGACACCACAGATGGCCATTTTTAAAAGACAATCAAGTTGCTTGGCAGCCAGTGACAGGTTCCACCACACAGTACTCAAAGTGAAACTGGCTCGCTCATATCCTTAAACTTAAAACCTTAGAAGGGAAGCCAACTAAAAAAGTCATGCAAATCTTTCCATTTGTCATGCTGGTGCACTGTCAAATGGACTCACTGATTGGCCAAGTTCCCTTCTTTAACTTACTATAAAGTTAAAGAATAAATTCCAATCATTTGCACACCCTATGAAATCCCTTTGTTACTGTGGGATTAGTGTTTGTGGTTTCTATCTAGTAAACCAAAGACATACAGAGCTGTCATCTCACCGCCCTACAAGCCCTACAAGATATTAGCCAAGTCTCTATCTGGGTCAGGAATCTTATCCCAGAGCTATGTACAGTTCATCTTTAAACTGGCTTTGCCATCTTGTTGGATTTCCTCACTAGAGTGTTAGATTCATCTTTGACGCAATCTTTCTATACTCCCCCTGAGAGTTCTGAACCTAATGCCTTTAAAACTACCCAAGGTCAAACATGGATTTGGAGATAGAGGATAAACAGCTCTCCCTGACGGCAGAATCGATCAAAATCATCTCACACAGAAAGCTTCCTATCTTTAAAGGGAATACCCTCTGTGTGACTTACAGAAACGTTCCAGCCTTTGCCCACAAGGTCTAATCTAAAGTGCTTTTTAAACCCTCTCCATGTTAAGGACAGCAAATGACAAACTGCGTAACAGGAGACGTCAAATTTGCACACTGAAACAGTTGCAATCACACCAGTGGCTTATCGTAAGTGAATGGAGATTGGGGAAAATCTAATTTGATAAATTGGTCTCCCGCCCCCCACTGACTGCGCACAATCACTTCAGGGGCACTTTATCATCACTTGCGGCCCTTCTGCCATTAGCTAAGACTCCAGACTCTGGCTGGGACTCCTTTTATGTCCTCTCTCTTTGTGTCAACTGCTTAATGGTCTTAAAAAAAATGCTACAGCATAAGCTGGGCATGTTTCTTTTTAAAGCAGCTCTCTGGGGAATTCACTTCCAGAGTCAATAACGTTCCAGTGAGACTCTTACCCTAACTGTAGCAGCACGGTGTAGTACAGGGGCTTCACATGGAGAGACGTTGTATGCAAGTGTCTTGATTTTGAAGAGAGACATAGCAGAGATGTCACAAAGCCAAAAAAAAAAAAAATTGAGGGAATGACTGGGCTAATAATGTTCATGTGCTGGCCATTCTGTGATATTCTGAATGTAAAATCTTTAATCCAAGTAAGCAAATCAAGCCCAGATTTACCATATTTCTTACCATGGCTAGAATAAAAATGTTCTTCTTTTCCACTTTTTCCTGATGCAATGATTTATTGATATTTTAAGTGCCTGGAATAAGTAATAAAATATAGCTCATAAATAAATGGAAGTTGTCATAGTATGAGTTCCACAGAAGCACTCTCCTAGGCAAAGATTAATGTGCAAGTGATATATTACGAAAGTATTCTGGGAACACAGTGGGAGAAAGGCACGGGTGATGGACAAAAGATGAACAAAAGAGTCATTGTCACAGCCTTGGTGCAGTCCTCAGGAGCCTCTGGAATGCATGTTGCACCTCACAGTTGCAGGGCTGGCCTTTTGTGTTATATATCCTTCCTTGGTCGCAGGCCTCTCCAAGAAGATCGAAAATCCCAGGCATTTGCAGGTCGTACTGAATGAAATGGAACAGCCAGTCCCGCGCGGGGAGTTTTTGTAAAAAGGGTCACAGGTGGGGATGGTGCAGATGGGGCTAAGGGCATGGGCAGCCACAAATACCCAGTAGGGGAACCGAACACTGCACCCACCAACTTCCATCGCCGAAGTCAAGAGTTGTTAGTGAACCTGAGTATACGGAACTTCTTGCTGTTGACTCTATCAAGTGACAAACAGAAATTAGTGAGTTTGAAAGACAATGGGTGGGGGAGATCTTTTTGTTCATTCGTCATTCTGGAATGGAATCCTTTTATTTAAACCTTAACAAGACTTCTGTTTTTAATTTTTAATTTTTTGGTAGCAACACTCTAGCCCTTGTCCCAAGAACCAATCAACCAACCTACTATTTAAATGAAGAGAATTTGCATTGGTCCTTCACAAGCACGACAGAGGATGGAGACTTGGACCAAAACGCTTCTTGTTAGAGCCTTCAGAACCACCTCTAAGAGGCAGTGATTCACCTATAGCTGCATGCTAGACATGCTGTACCCATGTAACACTCAGTGAGCAAACAGTATCTCAATGAATGAACTATGGTTTGCTTAAGCTATGATCAGGACAAGTGAGACAGGGTTCTGTTCTGTCTGCTCCATCTCCTAATCAATTAGTCTGCCACGCTTTGGCTCCCAAGCAAACAATTGGGAATCATTGCAGAATACAAACTATAGCACTAAATACTCACTTAGCCGCATTTGCAAAATAGACAAAAGAAACATTGGCATTTTTGAAAAGCAGATATTTAGTCATAGTCGGTACTAGTTGTGGATGACTGCCCTCTTGCAATTAAGGAATGCCAATGCCGGTTGCATCTAAATGTAAGTCCTCACATCCCAGCACTCTTACAGAACAAACCCAAGCCAAAGCAACCCATCAGCTATGCTCCTGACAGAGCTCATGAAAGAGGCAGATTTATTTCCCTTCTCAGAAGAATGGAGATCAGAACTGTGTTTAGATCAGGTATACAGAGGGAATTCAATTCAGGAATGGTGTCTGGTAGGATAGTCTGAGAAATAAATGAGCCAGACTTGAAAAGGAAGTAGGTTTCTGAAGATAGTCAGTGCATAAGAGATTTTGAGGAAGAGAAGGAATTTTGTGAGTTGTCTGAAGTTAAAAAATGAGATGGTTCTTCAGCCCGGTTCTTCTGTACTTGTGTGCTCATGAGACTGAAGCATGAACACACATCATCATATTGAAACAAATATCAAAAAGTAGGGACACCACCACCGTAAATCACAGTGTAGCAGTGTGATGGATAACCACCGTTAACCATAAAGATGAGAGGAGAAAGACCACAGGCCCAAATCATCATGGTCAAATTAATTAAAACAAGCAACTAATTAAAGCAAGTTTTTAAAGTTGTGTCCATGGGCTGTCTTCTCCACTAAGGTGGATTCTGAGAGATCAGCACTGGCTATAAGGAACATGAGGGTTTTGTAGCTCAGGGGTAAGAGGTTTCAAATGGGAGTTTCAGTGGGCAAATGGCAGTTGGTCTACCGGAGCAGAACATAAGCATGACAAGTTAGGCACAACAACATTCTGAAACAAAGACATCAAAAGGTAGTCGTAACATCAGGTAGTCACAACAACAAGGTCATCATAACAGTCCTGTGAAACAACCATAGAGTTGCAAGATGGATTTTAACTTTTTGAAGCAAGGACATTGTTGCCATTCCTGGAACAGGCAGTACAGAACCTTGTGTAGGTAAGGCTACAGGTGGGACATAGCCCCGTCCTTGAGATACAGAGGTTTAATCATAAATAGGAGTGGACCTAGTTTATCTTTACTATAAGATGGCTTTTAAGCCTAAGACGGAGTCGGGCTGGTTCTTCACCACATACTCCCTAGAGAGTGTTAGCTAAGGGCTACCAGAATGTTCCACTGGATGCTTGCAATGACCTGCAGCAACGCACAGATGCTGCCATTGGCAGGTGGGGGAAAGAATATATTACTTTTGTCAAAAATGCAGTTCTAGCCTCACTTCCACAGATCTCTTTCACTAATTGGTATAAATGGAAATGTGCAATTTAACAAGCTGATGAAAAGGTTTTGGGTCAGGAGCCCTCAGACCATGCTACTAAATGTCCCGTTGTGAGTAGTTGTGACCTATTCTGGCCAGATTGTGTACATACAGTGATGCACAGTGGTTAGTAATTCATTTATGAGCCATCTGTTCATCATATCTGAACTAAGGTCTTTTGTTTTAACTAAGAAATGGATTGACACTAGTAGGACCCACTAGGATAAAGAAAGATAAATTTCATTCACAAGAATGTTCAAGATCTATTCACAGAGACACAAGCCACACATTAAAAATTTACAATTTTAGTTACAACACCTTTAAGAAATGCTATTTGTTTGTTTGTTTGTTTGTTTGTTTGTTTGTGAGACAAGACCTCACTGTGTAACCTTAGATGGCCTGGAACTCGATATGTAGAACAGGGAGGCCTGAATCTCATACAGATCTTCCTGGCCTTTGCTTCCTGAGGTTTGTGGTTAAAGGCGTGTACCAACTGAAATGTGCATTAAATATGCAGTTGGCTGGCTTTGTTCTGTTACGGTGCTAGAGAAAGGTGACCTTACTTTTGAACGTAACCAGCACTGACATGTAAACAGACACTTGCCATCTACATTTTGTCAAAAGTACTCTGTTCTGGTTTTTGCTTTAGAATTAAAACCTAAACCTCATTTAACCATCCCCACATGAATAACAGGACAATCATCAGACCGACCTTAGTCTCCAGGCATCAGAGCCCACAGTGCCTCTGTCCTCTATTCTTTAGTGACAGGACTGAGCTAGCATAGACTATTTGGGGAGACAGACAGTGCCTGGTGTGTTCTAATAATCATCTTGCAATAGCTTTCCAAAATGAAATTTTTCTCAGGGAAATTAGCTCGTTCGGCTTCTCTGAGAGGGCAGGACACAACTAGGGACGCTAGGAATCCTTTTTCATAGTGTCTTCAGTCACTCAAAGCAAATGATGCTGGATGGAGGCTATGAGAATTGGGAATCTCAAAGGAAGGGTGGTCTGAATTAGTCACTACACATTTGCTAATATGTCAGTGAAACTACAAAACAAAGTATTGTGTGGGTTTTAATTGAAAGAAAAAAATCCATACAACTTGCTCTGAGAATAAAAATGCTTTGAAAGTATTCTTATTGAAAGCAATCCATACATTTGTCCTATATCTCAGCTGAGGGACAGTCTTTCCTTCTAAACAAGTTTGCTGGTCATACATGTATCACCATAGGTTTGTGTAATATTTAAATAGAGTACAAGTCAAGGAGTAACCTCTATGAGTGTTAGTCAACATGAATTGTTTAAAGTCCCCATGTTCTTCTGATTTCTGTTCATAAACTTACTGATTTTAAAAACATACCTTCCTTGAAAACAAGAGGTTCTTCATTCAAATGGCTAGTAGTTGGAGACATCAAAGTGTATGTTTTAGCTCTCTATGGTATTCAGATTAATTAAATTTGATTGATTTATCTTATGAATTAAATGAGGAAACAGAAGGAAAGCAATTGCTAGCTCCTTACTCCATTGGCACGAGGCCCCTACCCCGTGGCACAGTGTTCAGTGCATTATAGCCACACCTCTGTCCACTTTGAAAATCAAACCACAGACTCCTAAATCCACAGACTCACTTCCTGGCCCTGGATCTCTGAGAACAGACTCAGAGTGGAAAGCAATTTTATGCTACTGCACTTTAATAACTCCTTTAACAGATTGGCTATCTCCCCACAGTTCACTACTATCATGATAATTAATGTTCCTGAAACAATCAACTTAGAGAAAAGGAAGTTTTGTTTTGACCTTTGGTTCTGTAGATTTCAGCCCGCAATTGGTTAGCTCTGTTGTTTGGGAATATGGTGAAGCAACCCCCAACTATGTTGGGAGCCTACACAGAAGGATACTGATTACCTCATGAAAGCTAGAAATCAAGAGAGGGGAGGGAGAATGAGAGAGAGAGAGAGAGAGAGAGAGAGAGAGAGAGAGAGAGAACAAACACTAGGTTCCAGTATTCCCTTATAAGCATATTCCCAATGACCTAACTTCCTTCCTCCAGGCCCTACTTATTAAATGTCCCACCACATTTCAATTGTGCCAAGCTAAAGGCTAAACTTCTAACAGGCCTTTGGGAGACCATTCCAGATGCAAACTGTAGCACCCTACCACCCTTCTAATGAATTCCAGATATGCTTGTGTACGGTAACAGAGAGCTTTGCCAATTACCCTGTCCCCAAAGAATAACTACAGCAACTTGCTAGCTTTGCTCTACGTGCCAGAACAGTGGTAGGCTAGATACATCTATTTCTGATATAAACAGCCCGGTACCCCTACTGAGGCTGGATACCTTCAGCTGACCATGGAAAGTAGTCCTTAGGAGGCTGTGGGGACACCATATCCCCTCACAGTTAACTGCAAGGCTTCAATATGATTCGCATTCCTAAAACTCTACAGGTGTAGTCAATCAAAGGCAGACTCCTTTTCTTAATGTGTAGTTTTACTCCATGCCTCACTTCATATTTTAGAGTATGTTTAGAGTATATCCAAGAAACACCATGGGAAGCTTCATAAAATGGATTTTGCAGGCAATGTTGAATAGAACCTACCCAGTGTTCATCTGTGGTAAATATGCAGTGCTCTGCAGATATGAGAGGCTTATTATGAATGTTCAAGGATTTCTAGTTTTGTTTGTTGCATGTGTCTTTGTCTGGATCCACAAATATATTTCTTGCAGAACCAGATGGCAAATACCTTCAGCTTTGTGAGCCCTTATGCCGTGGAAGAAGCCACTGAGAATGGATTCACAAATAGACAAGCATATGCTCAAATAAAACTTTATTACAGACCTTGAAATTTGACTATCATAATTTCCATTTCATGGTTTCTTCATCTCAATCCTTTCCAACCATTGAAAAATGGGAGTAGGATAGAATAGCTATTTAGGGTGGCTTAGCCTAAATCCAATGTGAAAACTAAGAGCGGGCTGGTTTTGGTCCACAGGGATATGAAGGACTGAGAATTTCTAGAAAGAAGCTATCTATACAGGCTGATAAACTGATAAAATGTCAAGGACTACAAAGAGGTTGGAATGTTAATTTCTCAGCTGTCCTTATCTCCCCAAAAGCCTTCCTGTCAGACCTAAATAAGTGAAAACCTTTGGGATTTGTTAACTTAAGGAAACCCTTTTTTCTACCAATCACGGTTAAGGATGTTATCAGATAACATCTGAGGCCTTAGTTGCGATTCCTCCCACTGAATGCAACCACATCTCTGATGTTTCCACCAATGGAACTGAGAGATGCCTTGATTTATAACTTTCTTTGTTCTGTTACTATTACAAACTTCATGAAATTGCCTGTACATTGCAACTATGGATCTCGTCGTAATCTAAGTCCATGTTCCTGGGCTATGGTCACTCAGATTTAGACCTAGAATCAACGGCCTCTTATTCTCTTTGAGGGGAGGGCTTTGTTACTACAGAATCCTTGATTGCTTCATTTGGCCTAGTGTCCTATTTTGCTAACTTCATAGTCACTTCTTGACCCTACCTAGTGACATTTACTGATAATGTAGCAGTAAGCAAGCCAAATGTTGTCTGCAGAACAACAATGTCCACACCTTCTGGATGTTTGTAGAGACATATAATCAGGGACTTAGTCTCAAACCCAGCAAATCAGAATCTGTGCAGTTTTAATGACTCAACCTCATTAAAAAGCTTTCTGGTGATGCTAACTTCTACAGGAGTTACAGAAGGATGATCCTCAACCTTAAGCTCAAAATTGCTGATTTTGAAACAGTAAAAGGAACACATTTTTTTTCATCCCAAAGTCACTTAACAGGAAGTGAATAACCTAGTAAGGTCCAGACTCTGCCTTGGTGATTTGAGATTCTCAGCAAGGGCTCTTAATGTCTAGGGGAGTGCCTTATCAGAGCTCCAGGGAATCCCTTTTGAGAGGCTGTTTTTGTATCCTCCCTAACTAATGTGAGCTTTGCTCCTCTGGGGAATGCCACCTGCTTGGGCATGTGCAGAAGTAACACTTGTTCCATGCCACCTGAGTAATTTCATTTCATTATTAACATCCTCTCCGCTACTACTATAACTGCTGCTTCCCATTCTGTCCACCTCCTAGAATGCAGCCATGCATGAGTCTGGGGTTTTTAAGAACAATTTATCAAATGGTAGCAACAAATATCCCAGGAAGTAGCTGTTCTAGTGGTTCTCATCAGGAGGGCTGCCACCGCTCTCTCTCAATCTCCCTGCTTTGAATTGCTGTATGTAGATCTGTCACTCACCGACCAACCATCCAAGACACAGATAAACATGCATTTGCGAGTGAAACAAAGGTATGGGAACTCCTGGGGTGGGGAGCATGAAAATCAGTAATACAAGAGCATCTACCACATGGCTTCTCTGTCAGCCTGCCACCTGCCCATCAACCAGCTCCTGGCAGGTTGCTGGCAGCCCAGAGCCAGGAGCATACAGCTGTTCTTCTCCTGCTGAGAATAGCAACTTTGAGAGATCACCAAGGAAACAGTGTAGACAGGAGAGAGGTGGGGGGGAGGCATGAAAGAGAAAGAGAGAGAGAGCAAAAACTCATCCACAACTAAGCCCAGAAAATAGCAGTTCACTGTAGGGTTGAAAGCACATAGGCAATGCTTTCTAATACGCTGCTCAACTAAAAGCAAAGGCCAGTAGCTGGCAGAATGAGGAGATGACCCAAGAAAGCACAAGCAGTTCTTCACAAAGGAGACCAGGGTCAGGCACTCCCTTGCTTGTTCCCTTGTGGCAATCCTGAGAGATTTGCTGCTTGGAGACCAGCACCTCTACACTCCCACTGGTTTCCTTGGTTTTTGCCTCCACTAGCACTCAGCTGCTCATCCGTACGCCTGATGTCAGCCATTACTAGAGGAAAAATAGGTAACAGAGCCTAGATTTGTTCCACACTTCATAAAAGTATGAGAATATTTTACCCAAACAGGCCACCTGAATATTAAGACCCAGTGTCCTTAGCAAACAAAGCTCGTTGGGATTTTCTATCCTTGACATACCTGTGCCATAAGATCTCAGAAATGAGCTAGATGCTCAGGGAGAGAAATGATCTTACCCATAGCCATCCAGTTTCTAGTTCACATTAACATTCTTCCTGTTTAAAGTCCTTCGATTAGAAGACTTTCTTCACAGAGCTGGTCAATGCAGGAAGCTAATCATATGCTCAATTTCTACTCCCCAGAGGAGGAATTCCATCTGAGAGAGTGTATGACAGTGTCATATACATCCAGTCACATAACTCATGGGATTTATGTTCTTCACTATGGACTCATGGCTGTTTCTAGTTAGCAGCCAGCTTTCCTTTCTTCAAGGATTCAGAGGACCCTCTTCCATGCTATGGCTCAGCCATCTTTCCTGCTTTTGTTGGCAGGAGAAGATGGGAGTTCAGTACCAGCTTCTGAATGCCCTTGGTCTAATAGGGACATATGTCATCTCCATTTAGGAACCATCTCTAGCCACACGGCCATCTCCTTGTGAGGACTAGATATGTAATTCCTAGGTAAGCACCCATTCTCCCAAAGACAAGGTTCAACTCTGCAAGAGGAAAGACAAGTTCCACTGTATGCTTGAATATCTCAAACATGGGACACAAGCCTGGACCATAATTAGGTGTACAGCCCAAAGATGTTGGTGTAACATCAAGTACTTATCTTCGATTCTTCCCCTGGTCCCTTCCTGGGACATGACTCCCTGATGGAAGCTGACTGTGTTCCTGTAGGCAATCTGCTTGATTTCTGGTGCTCAGAATTCCTTCACTGTCTGCTTCAATTAGACTGTTGTTCTACAGAGGTGGTGAATTCACCTTTCTTGTTCATCGGTGTATCCCTGATGTTCTAAGTGAGTATTTGAGAATGGAGAAGGATGGGAAAGGAGAAAGAAGGGTTCTCTGAAAGAATCAAGGTCCTCTTACCTGAATTCGTTTTGTGTGAAATAAATACTTCAGGGGAAGCCATATGTGTCTTTGTAAACCTGTAATTCTAGAAAACTTAGGAGGCTGGAGCAGAAAATGGTTAGCCCAAAGCCAACCTGGACTACAATGCAAGACTGTCAGAAAATCATATGTAAATATGTGTCTGTTTCAGTGATGGTGTTGAAATATCCATTCCTGGCAGTTTTTGGAGAATTGACATGATTCTATTGATTCTTGTCTGAATTGGGCTTCTAGTTTAGAAGCTATCTGAACCATGGGGACAGTGTGACGCTTATACATTCCAGGCAGCAGACATTCATGTAAGCTTCAATATTTTCCTTCTTCCCAGGTTCCTTAACTAAGCACCACTGACTTG
The DNA here is from genome assembly GCF_021556685.1 of Rattus norvegicus. NCBI lineage: Eukaryota > Metazoa > Chordata > Mammalia > Rodentia > Muridae > Rattus > Rattus norvegicus. The sequence goes on from NC_141536.1 coordinate 123,794,510, forward strand.
CTGGCCCCGGCGCCCAGCAACCCCCCACCACTACCATGGCCGAGGACGCAGACATGCGTAATGAACTGGAGGAGATGCAGAGGAGGGCTGACCAGCTGGCTGATGAGGTAAAGGATTCGGCTTCTGAAAAGGAGACTTCCTCTAATGTCTCAATTTTTTAAAAACGTGAATAAAGAACTTTCTTTTACTCTGTCTAAGGTGTCTTCAGGTTAGAAAGAGTTGACTGGCCCTGACTGTAAGGAATGGAAAGCCCACAGACCAATGTAAATCTCAACCACAGAGACATCACATCACTACTGATAGCCATTTTCCTAAGATGGAGGGAGGGCTAGGGGGAAGGAAGAAGGAAGGGAGGGAGGGAGGGAGGGAGGGAGGGAGGGAGGGAGGGAGGGAGGGAGGGAGGGAGGAGAGAACCTACTGCACTGACAAGTCAAATAGAAAGCAATTGTTTAGCACCCAGACCTACTTAGAACCCAGAACTGTCAAATGCTACCAATCATCTCTTGCTTTGCTGTTTTGATTAACTAGAGTTAAGACCAAAGAGAAAGCATTAATGCTGTATATAAAACCTTTAACGTGTGCTTGTCTATAGCTATTACACTAAGAAAATAACACACAAAGTTGGGAGCAGAAAGTTGTGGGGGGGGGACCTGGGAGGATTTAGGAGGAAGGATGGAGGAGGTAAATATAATAAAAATATATTATATGAAACTTTCAAATCATAAAAGTATTTTTAAATACAAAAATTTTGAGGAAGTCCTCCATTATATGGAACCTGTTATTTTTTTCCACAACAAAAACGCTGTCTTCTTTACGAATGAATATAGGTCCACTAGTCTTCAGTGCTTCACTTTCTTCTTATTCATTAGCATAGGTGAAATTATCCAGTTCCATCGATCATGTTGGAATCTCACTAGCTCCTCAAATAAAGAGCCATAGACAGACTACACAGAACACATACAGAGCTTTCTGTGAGAATCGACCCGCTACACAGGAGTTATGGCTATGCATGCTGCGTTGTGTTATATGTCAGCTCTGTGCTCTAATTTCATATCAGTACAGCAATAAGCATGAATATAGATAAATGTATTTCTATTTTTTTCCAGAGTCAGTTGTTAAGCATTTGCCAGCACATCACTGATAGCCATTTTACTGAGAGAGAGAGAGAGAGAGAGAGAGAGAGAGAGAGAGAGAGAGATCCTTCACATTTCTTTAGGATCATGGATCATGTCCAACATAAGTTTCCTACTTAAAAGCATGGCTTAGAGAAATCACAGTGGTTGTTGGATTGGAACTATGTTAAAGAACTGAGAGCAAAGTGGCAATGCTGTGCCTGGAGGGCCAGCTGCCAAGCTTCAGAGTTTTCTTCGTGCTTTTTCTTGTCTAAGAATGAAGATAATTATAGCTATTTTAAACCTATTTGATTTTTTTCACCCTAAGGTGACAGCGTAACTTTTTATTGATAACATCTTCCGGTTGTGTTTCTAGGACTTTTAATGGAAGTTTGTGACAAGCTCAAGAAAAATTATGTTTGTGTTTAAGATTCAATATCCTTAATTCTAGAAAGACAAAGTAGCCCTCAGAATATATGATAGTTTTCTATGCATCCAGAGCATGCAAAATAATTTTTACAGATTTCTTTGTGTTTGATATCAGAGTCAATCTCATATGGTTTTGACTTTAAGACAGTAAGCTTTCATGTGATCACTTTGGGAAATCTGATCATTTAGAAAGCCCAAAAAGGAAAGAGATTGAAACTGGGAAGACATTTTGTTACAAAGTTGACGTCATATATGATAGAGACCCTGTGTTTGTGAAATGAAAAAAAAAAAGTATGTCTGATTTTCCTAGCACTCAATTCCTGCCCTTAACAGTGTTTCTGTTTTTCCACCTTAGTCCCTGGAAAGCACCCGTCGCATGCTGCAGCTGGTCGAAGAGGTAAGGAGTGACTTCTATTAACAGAAACTAGCTCCCTGTGTTGACACGTTCATTCCTAGCTCCTATTGCTTTTACTGAAGTCGTGCCCCTCTTGCTTCCAATGCTAACACAACCCATCAGAAAGCCACAAATTACTGGAAATGTCATAAGCCGTCAGCTAATTATCAAGTATTCACCACTGTCCATTCCAGGCTACCTCTAGAGTCTAGAGTGCAGAGAAACCTACCATTTCCAAGCTAATGCTCCCAATAGACACAAAAAGGGGATGAGGGGTCCCTGGAAACTGACAGAACAGTGCTTAATGTGTAGAAGAATTACCTACATAAGATGTTCATTTGTAATGATTTTGTTGCAACACATTCCAGCTAATCTAAAATTCTTTTCTGACTCCAACTACACTTATAACTTTAAAAAATATGCATTTATGTGGACATATCATCTTTTGAAAGTGTCGTATTTAGTATTGGACACTGAAATTTATGAAGAAATAAGAAAAATCTTTAACAAAGAGAAAAATCTAGTCCAATTAAGTAAACATAAAAGTTCTTTTATATTACTGACTCTGAATTGCACATCCATTTCTAAAGCATTTGTAATGCATGGCTTAATGAATCCCAAACTATTTTTAATTGGGTAAAATAGGGCAGAAAGCAATAATGGAATCAAAAGAGCATTTGCAATAAAACCTACTCATTCCAATTTGGTAGAACAGCAGTCAACCAGGAAGAATAAATGGATTAATTGAACTTGCCCATTGGGAGAGCTGGAGTAGAGAAAGAATGGATTGGACTATATTTATCTTAACCTAATAAAACAAGCCTAATGGTTTTTATTCAGCAAGATGCCACTTTAGCCACAGTTTGAATGTGACTGCTTATCAATGTATAAATTCATGTGTGATTATCTTTTCTAGAGATCTTGGGCTTTCTGTGGCAGAATGATTAAATGAACCTATTCACCCACCCTGTGCTACTGTGAATTGCTTATGCAATGACATAAAAGGGAAGGAAAAAAAGATAAATTTTACACAGGATTAGAAGGAAAGTAGCTGCCTCTTATACCATGGCTGCAAACGCTGCCTTCCTTTATTTCTGAAGCTGCAGTACCTCACCTAAGGGTGTTAAGTGGCTAAAGGTGGATGGCCACAGGGAGAGCAGAGAGACGTAATGATGTATTCTCTGGAAGGAAAAGTCTGTTATTTCAAAAGTGACAAACTGAGCTTGTAATGGAGCACAAATTGGCCCCCACAGGAGGGGCCTTGGCAGCATAGAAGAGCAGCTTTCTACTCTAAAGGAGAGAAATACCTCCTTTTCCCTGTTCTTGAGACACTGCTCATGCAAAAATGCGTAAGCTCCATGAAAGAGGCAAGTAGCCACAATCCAAGAGTATTGGCCATTGGTCTTAATGCATTATTTTCCAATACACTGCAAGAAAACAACAAAAGGAGCCAGAGCTTGAAACATTCTTTTTTTTTTCAGTGCAGAATTCTATCAGACCTTTATTTTTTATTTTTTTTTTATTATTAACTTGAGTATTTCTTATATATATTTCGAGTGTTATTCCCTTTCCCAGTTTCCGGGCAAACATCCCCCTCCCCCCTCCCCTTTCTTATCGGTGTTCCCATCCCCACCCTCCCCCCATTGTCCCCCTCCCCCCAACAGTCTAGTTCACTGGGGGTTCAGTCTTAGCAGGACCCAGGGCTTCCCCTTCCACTGGTGCTCTTACTAGGATATTCATTGCTACCTATGAGGTCAGAGTCCAGGGTCAGTCCATGTAAAGTCTTTAGGTAGTGGCTTAGTCCCTGGAAGCTCTGGTTGCTTGGCATTGTTGTACATATGGGGTCTCGAGCCCCTTCAAGCTCTTCCAGTTCTTTCTCTGATTCCTTCAACGGGGGTCCTATTCTCAGTTCAGTGGTTCGCTGCTGGTATTCGCCTCTGTATTTGCTGTATTCTGGCTGTGTCTCTCAGGAGCGATCTACATCCGGCTCCTGTCGGTCTGCACTTCTTTGCTTCATCCATCTTGTCTAATTGGATGGCTGTATATGCATGGGCCACATGTGTGGCAGACTCTGAATGGGTGTTCCTTCAGTCTCTGTTTTAATCTTTGCCTCTCTTTCCCTGCCAAGGGTATTCTTGTTCCCCTTTTAAAGAAGGAGTGAACCATTCACATTTTGATCATCTGTCTTCAGTTTCATTTGTTCTAGGAATTTAGGGTAATTCAAGCTTTTGGGCTAATATCCACTTATCAGTGAGTGCATACCATGTATGTCTTTCTGTATTTGGGTTAGCTCACTCAGGATGATATTTTCCAGTTCCAGCCATTTGCCTACGAATTTCATAAAGTCGTTGTTTTTGATAGCTGAGTAATATTCCATTGTGTAGATGTACCACATTTTCTGTATCCATTCCTCTGTTGAAGGGCATCTGGGTTCTTTCCAGCTTCTGGCTATTATAAATAAGGCTGCAGTGAATAGTGGAGCACGTGTCTTTTTTATATGTTGGGGCATCTTTTGGGTATATGCCCAAGAGAGGTATAGCTGGATCCTCAGGCAGTTCAATGTCCAATTTTCTGAGGATCCTCCACACTGATTTCCAGAATGGTTGTACCAGTTTGCAATCCCACCAACAATGGAGGAGTGTTCCTCTTTCTCCACATCCTCGCCAGCATCTGTTGTCCCCTGAATTTTTGATCTTAGCCATTCTCACTGGTGTGAGGTGAAATCTCAGGGTTGTTTTGATTTGCATTTCCCTTATGACTAAAGATGTTGAACATTTCTTTAGGTATTTCTCCGCCATTCGGCATTCCTCAGCTGTGAATTCTTTGTTTAGCTCTGAGCCCCATTTTTTAATAGGGTTATTTGTTTCCCTGTGGTCTAACTTCTTGAGTTCTTTGTATATTTTGGATATAAGGCCTCTATCTGTTGTAGGATTGGTAAAGATCTTTTCCCAATCTGTTGGTTGCCGTTTTGTCCTAACCACAGTGTCCTTTGCCTTACAGAAGCTTTGCAGTTTTATGAGATCCCATTTGTCAATTCTTGATCTTAGAGCGTAAGCCATTGGTGTTTTGTTCAGGAAATTTTTTCCAGTGCCCATGTGTTCCAGATGCTTCCCTAGTTTTTCTTCTATTAGTTTGAGTGTGTCTGCTTTGATGTGGAGGTCCTTGATCCACTTGGACTTAAGCTTTGTACGGGGTGATAAGCATGGATCGATCTGCATTCTTCTACATTTTGACCTCCAGTTGAACCAGCACCATTTGCTGAAAATGCTATCTTTTTTCCATTGGATGGTTTTGGCTCCTTTGTCAAAAATCAAGTGACCATATGTGTGTGGGTTCATTTCTGGGTCTTCAATTCTATTCCATTGGTCTATCTGTCTGTCTCTGTACCAATACCATGCAGTTTTTATCACTATTGCTCTGTAATACTGCTTGAGTTCAGGGATAGTGATTCCCCCTGAAGTCCTTTCATTGTTGAGGATAGCTTTAGCTATCCTGGGTTTTTTGTTATTCCAGATGAATTTGCAAATTGTTCTGTCTAACTCTTTGAAGAATTGGATTGGTATTTTGATGGGGATTGCATTGAATCTGTAGATTGCTTTTGGTAAAATGGCCATTTTTACTATATTAATCCTGCCAATCCATGAGCATGGGAGATCTTTCCATCTTCTGAGGTCTTCTTCAATTTCCTTCTTCAGTGTCTTGAAGTTCTTATTGTACAGATCTTTTACTTGCTTTGTTAAAGTCACTCCGAGGTACTTTATATTATTTGGGTCTATTATGAAGGGTGTCGTTTCCCTAATTTCTTTCTCGGCTTGTTTCTCTTTTGTATAGAGGAAGGCAACTGATTTATTTGAGTTAATTTTATACCCAGCCACTTTGCTGAAGTTGTTTATCAGCTTTAGTAGTTCTCTGGTGGAACTTTTGGGATCACTTAAATATACTATCATATCATCTGCAAATAGTGATATTTTGACTTCTTCTTTTCCGATCTGTATCCCCTTGACATCCTTTTGTTGTCTGATTGCTCTGGCTAGAACTTCAAGAACTATATTGAATAAGTAGGGAGAGAGTGGGCAGCCTTGTCTAGTCCCTGATTTTAGTGGGATTGCTTCAAGTTTCTCTCCATTTAGTTTAATGTTAGCAACTGGTTTGCTGTATATGGCTTTTACCATGTTCAGGTATGAGCCTTGAATTCCTATTCTTTCCAGGACTTTTATCATGAAGGGGTGTTGAATTTTGTCAAATGCTTTCTCAGCATCTAATGAAATGATCATGTGGTTTTGTTCTTTCAGTTTGTTTATATAATGGATCACGTTGATGGTTTTCCGTATATTAAACCATCCCTGCATGCCTGGGATGAAGCCTACTTGATCATGGTGGATGATTGTTTTGATGTGCTCTTGGATTCGGTTTGCCAGAATTTTGTTGAGTATTTTTGCGTCGATATTCATAAGGGAAATTGGTCTGAAGTTCTCTTTCTTTGTTGTGTCTTTGTGTGGTTTAGGTATAAGAGTAATTGTGGCTTCGTAGAAGGTATTCGGTAGTGATCCATCTGTTTCAATTTTGTGGAATAGTTTGGATAATATTGGTATGAGATCTTCTATGAAGGTTTGATAGAATTCTGCACTAAACCCGTCTGGACCTGGGCTCTTTTTGGTTGGGAGACCTTTAATGACTGCTTCTATTTCCTTAGGAGTTATGGAGTTGTTAAACTGGTTTATCTGTTCCTGATTTAACTTCGGTACCTGGTATCTGTCTAGGAAATTGTCCATTTCCTGAAGATTTTCAAGTTTTGTTGAATATAGGTTTTTGTAATAAGATCTGATGATTTTTTGAATTTCCACTGAATCTGTTGTTATGTCTCCCTTTTCATTTCTGATTTTGTTAATTTGGACGCACTCTCTGTGTCCTCTCGTTAGTCTGGCTAAGGGTTTATCTATCTTGTTGATTTTCTCAAAGAACCAACTTTTGGTTCTGTTGATTCTTTCTATGGTCCTTTTTGTTTCTACTTGGTTGATTTCAGCTCTGAGTTTGATTATTTCCTGCCTTCTACTCCTCCTGGGTGTATTTGCTTCTTTTTGTTCTAGATCTTTTAGGTGTGCTGTCAAGCTGCTGACATATGCTCTTTCCTGTTTCTTTCTGCAGGCACTCAGCGCTATGAGTTTTCCTCTTAGCACAGCTTTCATTGTGTCCCATAAGTTTGGGTATGTTTTACCTTCATTTTCATTAAATTCTAAAAAGTTTTTAATTTCTTTCTTTATTTCTTCCTTGACCAGGTTATCATTGAGTAGAGCATTGTTCAATTTCCAAGTATATGTGGACATTCTTCCTTGATTGTTATTGAAGACCATTTTTAGGCCGTGGTGGTCCAATAGCACGCATGGGATTATTTCTATCTTTCTGTACCTGTTGAGGCCCGTTTTTTGACCAATTATATGGTCAATTTTGGAGAAAGTACCATGAGGAGCTGAGAAGAAGGTATATCCTTTTGCTTTAGGATAGAATGTTCTATAAATATCCGTTAGGTCCATTTGGCTCATGACTTCTCTTAGTCTGTCTACATCTCTGTTTAATTTCTGTTTCCATGATCTGTCCATTGATGAGAGTGGGGTGTTGAAATCTCCCACTATTATTGTGTGAGGTCCAATGTGTGTTTTGAGTTTTAGTAAGGTTTCTTTTACATATGTAGGTGCCCTTGTATTTGGGGCATAGATATTTAGGATTGAGAGTTCATCTTGGTGGATTTTTCCTTTGATGAATATGTAGTGTCCTTCCTTATCTTTTTTGATGACTTTTAGTTGAAAATTGATTTTATTTGATATTAGAATGGCTACTCCAGCTTGCTTCTTCTGACCATTTGCTTGGAAAGTTGTTTTCCAGCCTTTCACTCTGAGGTAGTGTCTGTCTTTGTCTCTGAGGTGTGTTTCCTGTTGGCAGCAGAATGCAGGGTCCTCGTTGCGTATCCAGTTTGTTAGTCTATTTCTTTTTATTGGGGAGCTGAGGCCATTGATGTTGAGAGATATTAAAGAATAGTGGTTATTGCTTCCCGTTATATTCATATTTGGATGTGAGGTTATGTTTGTGTGCTTTCATTCTCTTTGTTTTGTTGCCAAGACGATTAGTTTCTTGCTTCTTCTAGGGTATAGCTTGCCTCCTTATGTTGGGCTTTACCATTTATTATCCTTTGTAGTGCTGGATTTGTAGAAAGATATTGTGTAAATTTGGTTTTGTCATGGAATATCTTGGTTTCTCCATCTATGTTAATTGAGAGTTTTGCAGGGTACAGTAACCTGGGCTGGCATTTGTGTTCTCTTAGGGTCTGTATGACATCAGTCCAGGATCTTCTGGCCTTCATAGTTTCTGGCGAGAAGTCTGGTGTGATTCTGTTAGGTCTGCCTTTATATGTTACTTGACCTTTTTCCCTTACTGCTTTTAATATTCTTTCTTTATTTTGTGCATTTGGTGTTTTGACTATTATGTGACGGGAGGTGTTTCTTTTCTGGTCCAATCTATTTGGAGTTCTGTAGGCATCTTGTATGCCTATGGGTATCTCTTTTTTTAGGTTAGGGAAGTTTTCTTCTACGGTTTTGTTGAAGATATTTACTGGTCCTTTGAGCTGGGAGTCTTCACTCTCTTCTATACCTATTATCCTTAGGTTTGATCTTCTCATTGAGTCCTGGATTTCCTGTATGTTTTGGACCAGTAGCTTTTTCCGCTTTACATTATCTTTGACAGTTGAGTCAATGATTTCTATGGAATCTTCTGCTCCTGAGATTCTCTCTTCCATCTCTTGAATTCTGTTGGTGAGGCTTGTATCTACAGCTCCTTGTCTCTTCTTTTGGTTTTCTATATCCAGGGTTGTTTCCATGTGTTCTTTCTTGATTGCTTCTATTTCCATTTTTAATTCCTTCAACTGTTTGATTGTGTTTTCCTGGAATTCTTTCAGGGATTTTTGCGATTCCTCTCTGTAGGCTTATCTACTTGTTTATTAATGTTTTCCTGTGTTTCCCTAAGTGTGTTCATGTCTTTCTTGAAGTCCTCCAGCATCATGATCAAATATGATTTTGAAACTAGATCTTGCTTTTCTGGTGTGTTTGGATATTCCATGTTTGTTTTGGTGGGAGAATTGGGCTACGATGATGGCATGTAGTCTTGGTTTCTGTTGCTTGGGTTCCTGCGCTTGCCTCTCGCCATCAGATTATCTCTAGTGTTACTTTGTTCTGCTATTTCTGACAGTGGCTAGACTGTCCTATAAGCCTGTGTGTCAGGAGTGCTGTAGACCTGTTTTCCTCTCTTTCAGTCAGTTATGGGGACAGAGTGTTCTGCTTTCGGGCGTGTAGTTTTTCCTCTCTACAGGTCTTCAGCTGTTCCTGTGGGCCTGTGTCTTGAGTTCACCAGGCGGCTTTCTTGCAGCAGACAAGTTGGTCTTACCTGTGGTCCCGAGGCTCAAGTTTGCTCGCGGGGTGCTGCCCCAGGGCTCTCTGCGGCGGCAGCAACCAGGAAGACCTGTGCCGCCCCTTCCGGGAGCTTCAGTGCACCAGGGTTCCAGATGGCCTTTGGTGTTTTCCTCTGGCGTCCGAGATTTATGTACAGAGAGCAGTCTCTTCTGGTTTCCCAGGATTGTCTGCCTCTCTGAAGGTTCAGCTCTCCCTCCCACGGGATTTGGGTGCAGAGAACTGTTTATCTGGTCTGTTTCCCTCAGGTTCCTGCGGTGTCTCAGGCAGGGGTCCTGCCGCTCCTGGGCCCTCCCCCACGGGAACCCAGTGGCCTTATACAGTTTCCTCTTGGGCCAGGGATGTGGGCAGGGGTGGGCAGTGTTGGTGGTCTCTTCCGCTCTGCAGCCTCAGGAGTGCCCACCTGATCAGGCGGTGAGGTGTCTTTCCCACAGGGTCTGGGAGCAGAGAGCTGCTGTGGGTCCGGGATCCGCGGGCGTGGGACCTCCGGCAAACACAGGACGTGCCTGGTCCTAGATGAACTCTGCCTCTGTGTGTCCCGATCTCACCAGGCAGCTCTCTTGCAGCAGACAAGTTGGTCTTACCTGTGGTCCCGAGGCTCAAGTTTGCTCGCGGGGTGCTGCCCAAGCTTGAAACATTCTTATATGAGCTTTGAGATTAGATGGTCTCTCACTCCCTAACTGCTATCTGATGATACACAATTACTTTATTGTACACTGCGGTATTATTATCATAATAATGAATTACCTACAACCAGAGCCTCCAAACTCACTTTTCACGTGTTTATGTACATGCCTACATATATGATGTACATTTCTCAAGCTGTCTCCCATTTGCTCAGTTGTGCAATGCTGAAACATTGCCTAGACTGTGCGCAGTAGGATAAAATGCATCAGAATGCTTGCCTTTAAGCACTCTGTGCTGCAGAGTCTCGGGAACATGGACCCTTTTCTCTTGTATGTCTTCTTAAAATGAAAGTAGTGCTAGCCTATCTTGCAAAAATATGCCTGTTCTAATTTATTCTACGGATAAAAGCTCCATTGATTGAAATGGGATGCTCAAATTACATGTTTTTGTTTCTGGTAAATTGTTACTCCATCAAGCATGAAGTCGCATCTTAGAACAAGAGATGAAAGAGAGGGCTTCAATCTCCCGTATCTATTAAATAAGAGGAGGCTGTTAGACATTTCGTCCTTAGAAAATTTTGAGCAAGGCATTATTAGACTAGACTGGTTTGCTGTTACTTTCTCCTGGGTCATTGTATATTTATAGTGAAGCATTCCTTATGTCTAGGGATTGGTTATTCAGATGATGTTCTGATTTTCAATCAAAAAGAAAATTCTCTTAAAAGAAAAATCACTATTAAATATTCATCAAGGGCAGAAATCATTTGGAAAATATGAGCTTTGAAATACCAGGGTCTTACACACAACTGCAGAGTCCATTGGTGCTACATAATTTCAAGTGAACTGAATTTATATTGAATTCAGTTTCAAAGTCAGGAAAGGTACTAGAATTGGGATGTCTCCCTAAGCCAAACAGTCCACTTCCCATGGAAGCACAATTTCACACTATCAAAAATAAACTCTAGAGTATAACGGCATGGGAGGTTTGGGGACTGGCTTTTAATAGAAGTCACCATCAGTGTTTCAAGGACGGTGTAAAGTTACTTAGAGATCAGTGGAGAAGTTTCAGAAAATTCGGATATCATAGACTGGTACAAAGGATAGAGACTTGGTGGCATTCAGTTTATAGCCTGGAATTGGGCACTTAATTTTGAAGGGTACATTTCAACAAATATGCATGCAATGTTGAACACTGGAGATAGGAAAAGATACAAATTGATTTATTGTTGGGAAATGAACATGTAAATAGATGCTCAAATTCAAGGTCATACTTGCCTTGGGAGCATAAAAGAAAAAAGAAGAATTAAATCTAGAAAGAGACTCATTCAGATGTCCTCCAGGAGGAAATACTTGAAAACAAAAAAGTTAACTCTGCTGATGCCAAATACAGAAATGAAGTCTGCAAATCAACATCCTACACCATGAAACTTGAGCGAGAAAAGGCCATACTGCTTTAGGCAGGCAGATTTGATGGCACTGCCTTCCTGAAATAGTTATGGAAACACGAATATTTCATGAACGCCTCACATAATTTTTCCTTCTATACCAGTTTCTCTTTCAAAACGCTTTGGCAATAAGAAAGAAAGAATCATTCAATGGTTGCAGTTTTAGAAAGAAAGCTATCAAATCAAGTTGGTAGGGTTTTGTTTTGTTTTGTTTTTAATTTAAACAGATTCGAGGTCCTCCAGAGTTCAAGAGAGTGCCAGGATGTCTAGGCTGTAGGACAGATGCCTTGGAGTTTGATGAAAGCATTCCAAAAGGACAACAGTAAAATAGTCTATAAACACTGGCTTGGCTCATTGGCAAAATAAATAAATTCATCAATACATTTTAAAAATAAAAGTGGAAAACTAAATTGTACAAAAAAAAAGAAAAAGAAAAAGAAATGGGCTAGAGAGAAGTCTCAGAGGTTAAGACCACTGAATGCTCTTCCATAGGACCTGAGTTCAATTCCCAGCAACCACATGATGGCTTACAACCATCTGTAAAGGGATTTGATGCCCTCTTCTGGTGTGTCTAAGGACAGCTACAGTATACTCATATACATAAAATAAATAAATAATTCTTTAGAAAGAAAGAAAGAAAGAAGGAAGGAAGGAAAGAAAGAAAGAAAGAAAGAAAGAAAGAAAGAAAGAAAGAAAGAAAGAAAGAAAGAGCAACATTTTTGGCTCCATCTAGACAGCCTGTTTTCCACACCAAATTCAAACACAAAGGAAGAATTGAGCTCAGGTAAAATGAGACCCACTCCTCTCATTCTCAAGATCACTAATAAAACACACACACACAACCCTTCAAGGAACTGGAGAGAGTTATATTCTGATCCCTTTGCAATGTTCCCCTATCCCTGCTCTTCTGTCTTCTACATATTCTAATAAAACAAACAAACAAAAATCCCACCCATTTATTTAATGAAGCCACCAGCAAAAGAATGCAAATTTAAGTTCATACCTTTATTGAGAACCTATCATGTGCTTAGAGCCATCTTTATCACTATTGTAATCAAATATGTTAGCTGATTTAACACTTATAGCCACATTTTACTACTGCTTTGATATTCTGTCTTTAACCTAGAAGATGTTGGGATTTGCTGTTTAAGTACCTTGCTTCAGACACAAAGCAGGAGGTGGTAAACATGATGTCAACAATTCCTTCTTGATTTCCACTCAGCCACCCATGAACTGAAAGCTTTGAGATGGCTATGCTTTCTAGAGCTCATTCCATCCTTACTATGACAGTGGGAAGTGAGAGAGCTCTTACTGCCCCTATTTAGCCAGAAGGTGAGCTGAGACACAGAGCAGTTGAGATTAGAGCAGTAAGACTTCAAATAGAGATCTAGAACTTAAGAATCATTTACCCAATCCAACATGTTATTTCCACTTGCTGACTAAGCCATTTCTCACTCTGAAAAAGGCCACTGACAAACAAGCCACACATTTTTAATATCCTTATTCTTAATAACTGAGACAAAGTAGATATCCACTACATATACATTAAAAAGTGAATGAAAAACACATAAATGTACTATTAATAAATGGAAGGGAAAGGGATAAAAGAAATTCATGAACCTACCCACCACACCCTCTTACTTTGTGTCTCTACCTTTAGTGTGAGAAATGGTGAGACTATAGAAGAGTCACCTGACCTTCCGGCACAACAAAGTTTTTTGACTCCAAGGCCAACATATTCTGCTTGTGTTCTCCCAACAGGGACAGTGTCAAACACTCCCGCTCCTTCTGAATAATGAGCCATTCTAGTGTTGAGACATGCAGCACCTCATTGGAAAAATTGGAAAATTATACTTGTATGGCACCATGCAAATTAGTGACACTCATTATACCTCATAGAATGCTAAGACATATAAACAGATTGAGAACCGGCCTAACGAAAGTCACCAGCTTTTCTCCATGTTCTTTCCCCAGCAGAATGATACAGGATCTCTTCTCTGAGGAGCAAATACTATCTAACATGTTTTTGCAGTCGCATCCATATGCCTAAATAAGCTTCTCATTACAGTATCCCTTAAGTATTGGCTAGCAAATACAGAAAAGGGCAAAGGAATCATTAAAATGCAGACTAAGATAGATGGATATGCGCTCAGAATGTACTTAACGTCTTCAAGATATTTTTTGTGGTCTATCATCTCTTGGGTTGGTGTGTGTCCCCCTGTAGCATACAACAGAGCAGGTTAGATTCCTAGGCATGGAAACTTTCAAATTGAGTAGGATAGTATCTTCACTTCTCCTACTACAAACTCCCCTCTCTACCTCCTAATAACCTAGGTAGTCTTGATTTATGTGGATAAAAAGAAGTGAGATGGGTATTTCTAAAGATTGATACACAAAAAACCTGCAGTGACCCTGGCGAGGACTGATTTTTCTCACACTGAAGCATTGTACAGAACTGTGGGTTTCAGAGCAAAATATGTTCTGATCTCACGCTGTCTCCTAAACCTTGAAGAGCTTCTCTCCACAAAGAGTTGGTTTCCTTTTGAGCTGTGCCTCTCAGACTTTTCTCTTCTGTGATGAACCTAAGTACTAGGACTCCAACATCCTTATCCTTTCCAGGTATAAAGATTATATGGTATTAAGTACATGCATTCCAATGCACATTTACTGTATTGAAGGATTCAGGTCCACCCTATGGAGGATGTGCTTCGTGTCTCCTCATGAGTCCCCCAAGGGTCACTGATAAAGTCACCCTTGACCCAGTTCTCCCAGTCCCTACCCTGCCCCTTAAAGCTCTTGCCCGGTGTCTTCCCTTTTGTCTCCCTTTTGGTCCTTCTTCATTTTCCATTTCTAGGGATAATTGTCTCCCTCACTGATTTCTCTCTCTCTCTTTTCTTTCTTTAACTCCTTTTCAACTTTGCTACCATTACTGGAATGTAGAGTAAAGATGCTGGCATCAGGACTTTGGTTATGTTGGATGAGCAAGGCGGTAAGTTCAGATTTCTTCAGTAAGAACAATTCTTCATCTGAATTAAGTTGCAGTTTTTAATTTTTTTGCACCCTCAGATGGGCATTCTGCATGTGTTACATGTAAATATAAGCATAAGGGTTCTCGGAACCTCATTTGCTAATTTTCTTTCACTGTTGAAAATACCGAATGTGCAGATGTCCAGGCCTTCTTCATGACTGAATTAAATGGTACTGCTATCTGTGCTATGTACATTAATCAAAGATTTTAAAAAGCAAAATCTATGTATATTTCTAAAATGACAATATTTTAGACATAGTTGAGAATTTTTAGTATTGTTCTTACCACCAAAGTTGCCCAAAAAATTTGGTTTTCTTCCAATTAATATCCAGGTTATGGGATATAGTACGTGGTGGTATGCATTGCTCCTGACCATTCAAATTGAGCATCTGGAACTTTGGGTTCTCAAGTCATTACAGAGATTTCTTAAATAACTAAAAATTATTTTAACGTAGGGACTGGATAGTCAACATTTTAACCAATCATAATATTTGAGCTATTTTAAAGGCAGTTTTGGAAAGGCTAGGAATAAAAAAAACTTTGGAGAGCTGAAATGTTAGTATGTCATCTCTACATGCTGAGGTGGAAACTATACAGTCAATATCAAAGTTTTCTATGACTCAAAATAATATGGTGATAATGTACATAATAATTCTAACCATAAATTCTTCTTTTGTTTTCATTTTAGTTTCTCATAATAACTAGATACTTGAACATTTTCATACTTTTGAAAAGCCTTAGTAAAAAATTAGGGTTGTAATTTTTTTCTCCAGTGGGAAATATGAGAATGTAAAACTCATTCCAGCAAAGACACAATAAACTCCAAGCATAAATTTCAAACTGAGAGGAAAATTGCTATGCAGATAACTTGACATAAAATACTTTTCCTAAAACATGGGAGAACCTATGCATATCATGAAAGAAAAACAACTAACAGTAAAAAGAGCAAGAGATATTAAGCTTTAATTTGCAAATAGATGTGTAAAATATTGTCTCAACCAATAGTATGCCAGTTTTAGCAAGTTGATTTGTTCAGTAAGATACAAATTTTAAAAATTGCCAACAACAACCAGTGCTATAGTAGTGTATTGGGAAGCAAGCTCTTAATTTTTACATGGGTGCCTTGGTCTGATACACGTGTCATAGGAACAATTTGGTAATCGTATCTTCAGTTTTGAAATGTTCCTATCTTTAACCAAAACGCTCAAGTCCTAGAATTTTTGCACTGAAGCTAAACATTTTCAATTATGTGAAAAAAGAATGTGCATTACTTGTAGCTGTATAAGACTAGAAATAATCTAAATACGTGTTTGTGTTGAGATCAAGCACATCAGCTATGATATGGCCATGGAGAGATGTTCTGCTATCAACCTGGTGCATAAACTATGCGTTTAACCATTTCTGGAGCATTGGGATTGGAGTAAGAAGACACGAGAGAAAGCCATAACACTTGAGGTGTTCTGAGACACAAATTAGAAGTATGAAAGATTTATTGGGAAATGTCAGTGTTGGATTTATGTAGACAATAAAAGCCTATGATTTCTGGGTTTGACAGGAAGGCCCTTCAGACTATGATATGGGTCCAACACCTAGAAAAGGAGCAGGAAAGAAGAGGAGTGTAGACTAGAAGGAGTCCCAGACTTTTCTGGGACTCTTGAGAGCCCTGGAGCTAAGATTCCTAACCCCAAGTACAGAAGAAAAGCCGTGTTGGGCAGAAATGACCCAAACCAAGCAGCCCCTCTATGCCCAGATATTGACTAGTAGCATCTTCAGAAAGCATGACCTCAGTATGAACGCCATACAATTCACAAATGTAAAGCAACACCCCACTTCTCTGACAGGTTCCTCAATGTTGCTATCATAAAGAGGCATTCATTTTTATATTTATTTGTATTAAACCTTTTTCAAAAAATACAGCAAATAATTACAAAAATAAAGGGGGGAGAGACCATTATACACCAACCCCATCACCTTTCTTCCAATATTCAAATTAAACTTTGTTGTAAACTTTAAAATTAAGAATACATATGAGTTCTGTTCTAAAGGTATTACAGCAGGGGCAGTCTTGAGAAGTTACCCCATGAATCTACCATAGTTACATGTAGCAAGGACTTACCTCTTAAATGTGGGGTGCAGCAAGTCACTGTCTTAAATGTTGTGAAACAGAGGGTGCTCCCCTAGAAGAGTGACAATTCCCAAAGCAAAATAAAAACAAAAGCACTAAAGTAGCAATTCTATCTTACCCACGCTTTCAGTTAGTAGTCAGCAGTGTGGAGAAAGAAGCTTTTCAGTAGAAGAAAGACTTGGGATAATTTTTCCCTCTTCTATGAAATACTGACATAAAGACACAGAAAACAATAGACAGAGACATAGAGCTGAAGAAAGAAAGGCTGGGAAGGTAGCTCCATTGAAGGGGACCTATTTAACAAGAATGAGGTCCTGGACTCAGTTCCTGGCATCTCAGATGAAAAGAAAGGAAGAGGGGTAGGAAATGACCGGCCTGCTTACCTGATCTGCAAATATCTTCGTACTTTGATAAAAACCTAGAGGTACAATGTGCTAGATTCCCCAAATGTGTGCAAAAAATTCATAATTTTAAACAGCATGATCCCTCCCCAAAACCTATATATTGTTATCAAAGAAACAAAGAACAGATTTCCCCCCTCCCCCCCATACACACACACACACACACACACACACACACACACACACACACACACACACACAGAGAGAGAGAGAGAGGTTACGGAATGTTCTCAGCTGAAACCCTCTGGATTCCTCCAATAACCATATTTCCGGTGAGAGCTAGTGTTATAGCAGATGTGTAATGAACAGTTCATAGTGAAAAAAAAAGAAACAAAATCCCTGTAAATGTAAATCTCCAAAAGTGGGTGATCTGGGACTTGTCTTAAGGGGTACGCATTCCATTTTTACTAAACTACGAACTTATGTACAAGTGCAAGGGACAGATGAGTATGTCAACTGCTATCTTCCCTACCTCTAAAAGCATTTGATTCTGTTTGTGCAATGTTTACTTGTTTAGATCAGTAACTGCTTTTTGATTTCTCTTCAGTTTATGCTGTATTAAATTTGTCTCTACCTGACATCCAAATTATTGACTATTTGTACCTCGCAGCTGCTCAAGAACCACAAGCAACAACCGTCCTCCTAGAGAACCATTGTGGAGGCAGGCCAGACCTCTGCAGGTTGTCCAACTGAAAGTTGCACTGAGAAGTTCTTTATAGGGTTCTTGTTTTATACCCAGGTATCAGGAGACAACAAGGAGCCCCAGACAACTCTGGAGACACACAGAGCCCTGGGACTATTGTTCCCCTAAAAATATTGTCTCCCAGGAACTTCCCCTAAAGGGGAAAATGTGTGAAATGGATAATCTAACCTTTCAGCTGTGTTTTTCTCTTACTTCTTTTGTTTCTTTTCTGGGCTTTTTCCCCCTAATTTGTCTTGAAGACTCAACCAGACTCTCTGAGAACTAAATTAAATAGTAAAATCGCTGACCACTGCTGGCAGGGAAAAAAAGAGACAGAAATCAAGGCCTATCTTGAGAGTCAGCTAACTGTTACCTTAAAGTTAATGACACTGTGAAGCAGTGTTTCAGAAAACACCCCCACCCCTTAGCTAATGTCCATTTACCAACTTTAGGTAGGAATGGCCCAGCCACTGTGGATATGTGGCTATATTACTCTAAACAAAGTAGAAATAACCTAGGCAGTATCTTTTAACTGAATATTAGTAGGAAGGCTGGTATACTAGGTAAAACGCTGTGTTTTACTTTAGGGCCAGGCTGAGTATTCTAAGAGCCTTAATATAAGATCCTTTACTTAGATGATATTGGTAGAAAAGATGTGTAAACAATCCCTAAGCAATCGATCTGCTTCAGGAGAATCTATCACAGACAATCGATTACTCAAATATCTGGAGGAAGGGGGGAGGTTTCAATTTCTGCTACCAACATGTACTGTTATCTAACAGAAGACTAGGAGACTCTCCTGACCATCTCTGAAAAGTTTTCTTCTCAACCTCCAAGAACAAATGCACAAGCTTAGGGAGCGTAGTAAATGCCATGTGGTATGCTATGAGACTCTCACAGATGCAGCTGTCTGTGGGAATGAAATAAAGACATTGGATGCTCTCATGAACTTCCTGGGAAGAGCTTCATAGCAATTATTCCAAGGATACCAATTCTTAATGTGTCAAGTATGCCCATAAACTCAACTGGGCACAGTAAAAATTAATATTATTGTTAAAAAAAACTGGACAAAATAATTCTATGCTGGGTTGTTTGCTTGTTTATTTCGGGGGGAATTGTTTTCTATTTTTTTATCAAATTCAGCATCAGACTTTTCTCTTTCAGTCATACAGTTTGCCGACAAAGCTGGAAATCCATGGTACAATGCAGCTTTCAGAAGTGTGAATATGGATGTGTTTTTATCTTTCAATTATCTAACTCACAGGTCCAACAACACTTAGGTGTCCACTCCTATATATACACTACCCCCTGTTCTCTAGAGGCACCAGGATTAGACTTTGAAATCCATCAGTCATTATTTTTTTCAGAAGCAAAGAGCTATTCCTTGTTTTCTAACATAAGAGAAATGAATCAGGAAGTACAAACATCTGGACTCATCCCTTCAGTATCATGTATGTGTACTACAGTCATTATTTGTGCCCTGCAGTTAATTTGCCCTTTGAGCCCAGGAACTTGTTAAATTCATTCTAACACAGCACTGTTGTGAGTATTGGCAACTCTTTGATTTGAACTAGCATCCTTATTTATATCTGTATTCCACACGGTTCTTCATTTGATGATACATTGATGAAGGCAAGAACCTTGTCAACCAAGAAATGTAGGAGGCCAAGAAAATTGTAAAAGTTTTAGGGAAACACTGTGTCCCCTCACAATTCACAAAGTGATTTATTGCATTCCTAAAAGGAAACAGCTAAAACAGACAAACAAAACCAAGCCAACAAGTGAGCTTGGCATGGTTGTACTTAGCAATCCACTACTTAGAATGCTGGGCTACAGGGGAAGATCCTGTCGAAATAAAAATAAACAAACTAGGAAGGGAAGAAGGCAAGGAGATAGGAATGGTTCCTCAAAGGTGAGGAAGCAGGATGGGAGAGAAATCTCCTTGCATGTAAAGCGACATCAAGACATCCCTGTCTCTGTGCACTTGACAGAGCACTGCACTGCTGTGTCCTCAAAGCTGGATAAACACTGGAGTGTTTTCATCGGATTCAGAAAAGCATAGCAAAAGCAGCAGAGACCTCGTCAGGGACATTTTCTTCTTTAGTCTCACTAAAGAGAGCAAAAATAATCTCTTATTATTCAAATTCATGCTGTGCATACTTTTGCTCACTAGTGGGCCTCCTTTAGGTTTGATTGTAACAATTTCCATAGCACACATTGATGTGGGATGGTTTTATGCCGACAGGCCAGACCTAGGCATGCCCATAGTTCTAGAAGCACAAGAGTGAAAGCACACATGAAAATATAAACCAAAAAAGGAGAAGGGTTATAACTGGACATTACCATTAGACAGCCAAGACATCATATTGCACTTCTCCTTTAGAAGTCTTAAAAACTACTTGACGAATCCCCTTTCATTAAACTTGCAGTTCCCCCCAAACTGATGACATCTGTGAGAAATTAATCAATTTGGTTTATGTAGCCTGGCAACCTAGAGCTGATGAATTTTTATGAGTATCAAGCCGTGTTTCAGATGCACTGAAGTCAGCTTTCCTTGTAGCAATGGAACAATGCCATTCTAGGTGCCAAACAGTGGCCCCCTGCCCCTCCTTCAAAGAGACACATATTCTCCCTGTTCTCTGACCAGGTTGGTAGTGAGCAGGTCCCCAGTGTAGACCCTGGGGAACCACAGCAGAAGAATAAAATGTCTTCCCCAGCTTTTGTAACAAGTCAGTTATAAGGTAAAAAATGATTAGAAATGTTCTGGTACCTACAGTATTCCTGTGCTGATGTTACTTTCGTTTTCCAGCTTCTATGAATTAGATAAACAAAACCAAAAGCAGACTACCTTTGGCTAAACATCCACTGCTAAGGGCAGAGTAGAAACTCATGGCTATGTCTATTCCTGCTTATTGTTCTCTTGTTGCCCCAAAGACAACAGTGCATTTTATTTTCTCCTCTTATCTGGTTAGTGATACTTAAAAACCAAAAGATACAGATACCTTGATATCGAAGCAGATAATCTGTCTAGATGCGTTGAATGGGAACCCCTTAGACATAAATTAACATCTGGCTTTTCTTTCTTTTGGGTTTCACTGGTATCTGAATCAATACACTGTGTTGTTTCCCTGGATATGCAAAAATCCAACAGACCTCTGATCCCATCTCATCCCGTCTGAACTGCAAACTATTTTGAGCATTGTTCTTGTTCACTTCCTTCCACCCATGTCTACTTAGGGCAGCAGCAGCCATCTACAGCAATGCATCCTCCTGGACAATGCATTGTAATCTCAATCTCTCTCTCTCTCTCTCTCTCTCTCTCTCTCTCTCTCTCTCTCTCTCTCTCTCTCTTTCCCACCCTCTCCCTCTCCCTCTCTCTCTTTCTCTCTTTCTCTCTAATTCTGTTTCACATAGTCATTTCTCATGTTCTGTTGGAAACCCCCAAAAAATTCATTCCACACTATCATCCCTTTGTCCTAACCAGAACAACTCGATCGTGTCGAAGAAGGCATGAACCATATCAACCAAGACATGAAGGAGGCCGAGAAAAATTTAAAAGATTTAGGCAAATGCTGTGGCCTTTTCATATGTCCTTGTAACAAGTAGGTACTGGGTACCAGCTCAAATCTGTGGCGTCCAGTTTTCTTCCTTTCTTTCTTTTCTTTCTTTTTTTTTTGTTTTTCTTTTTTAATGTCAAAGTGAATGTCTGAAGTTTTGTCTTTTTTTTCTTTTGTCCTTTTCCATCTGCTTCATTCTGTGGGGATAAAATACTTGTGTTTAATCAGAACAACTGGAACGCATTGAGGAAGGGATGGACCAAATCAATAAGGATATGAAAGAAGCAGAAAAGAATTTGACGGACCTAGGAAAATTCTGCGGGCTTTGTGTGTGTCCCTGTAACAAGTAGGTGCTGCCTGCCTGCCTGAAGCTTTGGTTTTTCCCAAGGCTCATCTCCAAGCCTTGACGAGCTCATTCCTGCAGGCTCATAGGCAGGATGAGCATGTGGCATGCAGAACAGATCAATACCGTCTCCAATGCATTCATCTCATAGCATAGATAATATTAGTGAGAGTTACTGTTGATGCATTAAAAATCAGGCATACTCCAGTGAAAGCCTCACTGTCAGCAATTTTTATTGATGAACGTTTCAACATTTTCCAGAAAGTGTACTTTGAGACAGGGGCACCCAGTGCATATTCTTTTCCTCAATCTCAAGAACTAAATTGTAGATTTAGAAAAGATTTGGGGTAAGTGTCGGGGATTCGAAACACATGTATCAAGGTTTGATTTTTTTTTCAAAAGTAAAATAGATGGGCCAATTTAGCCCAAGCAAGCCTCTGAAAGTCGGAGAGTGTGGCAGATTCCTTCTTGCCTGCCTTGCTCCAGCATTTGGTCATGAGATGCTAACAGCCTCATCCAATACAGGCATCCTCTTCCGTCAGAGGCACTAGTGCCTGTCCCCAATTTGACCCAAGCCCTCCAACTCTTCTTCTTGGAAGATCTGACCGTACACTGGCTGAAATGTTGAAATGTGTAGATTTTGCATGCACGACATCACAAAACATTTAACTGTTCTCAAGATTCGCAACGCTTTTTTGGAATGTAGCAGAAGTGTGACATGTGGTTATAAAGTTATGCAACAGAAAGAACCCAAAAGGTTCAAGAAGATAGTCTCATTTGGCTAGCAGTAGGGGGGAAATGCATGAGTGGATTGCCCAACATGCATTTGGAAAATTAAACTCGTTACCTGATCTCCCTTACCCCTCTCCCTTTCCCTTTTAAAAAGAAACCTTTTATCCAAAAGCTCTTCTGATCCTAGCTTTTAGACTAGAAATTGATGTGATTTTTGAGCAGATTATATGACCATTCGCAACCTTTAAACTTTGAGGCTGATTAGAAATATCCCACTTCCTGTTTAGGAGGGGGAGGGGCTCATCTTACCAATAAATATAAAGCATTTTTTAAAAAAGAATGCTGTGAAGTAAAGCCTGACTAACTGGAATCTAGCTTGCTGGAACCCTGATTGGCAAAACACGTTAGCCTCCTTTCTGCTTTTAGCCAAAAAGGTAGGTGAGAATAATAGGAAGCACTCAGTTCAAATGTGAAACTCTTTGTTGCCCATGACATTTCAGTGTCATGTAGTCTCTATTCTATAATCTCTACATAAGAATAAATAAACAAGTGATAACTTAGAGTTGATTTTAAAAGGTCATCAGTGGGTTCGGTCCCCCACTCCTAGAAGAAAAAAAAAGTCATCAGATGCATCATCATTATAATCTGTGACTGTGAAAAGATTTGATTGTGCCCATCCCTAAAGACTCCTGAGCTGTAAATTCACTCAAGAATTTGAGAAAGATATTTACCAATTACCTTTAGAGAAACTTTTACCCAGAGCCTCCTAATCACTACCAAAGGTATAGAATTCTCCAAAAATATTTTATTGTCAAACATTCCAGTTAGTCAAGATTTGACAATATTCCCTTTTTAGAGCCAATTTACCCCACATTTGGAGTGAATTCTACCAGATACACCCCCTCAACCCTTCGTCAATTGTGTGTGAAGAAAGGGTGGAGATAGGGCTCTTTGAGGTAGATCCTTTGGTTCTCAAGAAACATGACCCTACTAAATCCATATATAAGTGGTCCCTAATTCCTAAATTCAAAAGAGACCCTAATGGAGCTTCAAAGCTTGAGTGAAGTGTCCCCTAATGTGTGTAAATAACGCTTTAAAAACCATGTGTCACAACGCAGTGGCTGGTGGTGCCCTGGACTCTCTGGGGGCTTTGCCCTGTCTCGGCATGTTTCGAAGGACTATGATAGATGTACGGCCGTGATGTGAGTCTGTGCAGCGTTGTGGGTGCAGTGGTTTGCCTTCTCTTTGGAAACGCATATTCCCCTCTCCTTTGACTCTGCCAAAGATGGAATGCCAGACATTTTACATAGCAGAAAACATCACAAAGTCCAAACAGCTTCTTGTAACCAAAAAGAGAGGGAATGGGGAGGAGGGATGGAGAAACAAACTCTTAACTATGAAAAAATTTTTGATGACTTTGTACTATTCAATGAGTGGGCCTGTGGCCCTTTGGTATAGTAAGTTGTGACTTCTCAAAGGGCTGATGATAAATTGTGGAAGCTGCTAATATCCCATTGGTGCATTTCCCAGTTTGGCACCATGGTTTCTTGGTCCTCAGTCTGCAGGGATTAAAGCCAGTTTAAGAGATGGCTTTGACTCTATTGTGAGAAAAGGAAGTGGGGGGGAAGAATATAATCTTCTTGTCTTAGAATAAAAACTGCGAAATGGGACCGAAGGATGTATATTGTTCTTGGACTCAACAGCATGTGGTTTCTACTATGCAAAGAACCTAGAAACATCTTTGATTGCCTTAAATTACAACACACCCACCAAAATATGCTCTATATGTTTCTATTGGGCACAACAGGTATGCCTGGATTTTAAGTTTTGTTCCAAGGCAGGTCAGTGACATGTAGCCCATGGAGACCACACTAGTTGCAAACCACTCTCCCTTGTCATAACCCAGAGTAGTTTAAAGTAGGAATTTGTTTGCACACTACCCTGCCCTTTGGCCCAACCAAGAAGCTACTGAACTGCGTTTCAAATCCTCACGAAGGCTATTACTGTCCTGCTAGTGCCTATTTCGAGAATGGTCAACTTCTGGAGTAGTTTGGCTTAAATGAGAATGCTTCACTTTCTACTCATGCCTGTAGCTGGTGCATGAAGAAGACACAGGGTGGGGTGGGGGTGGGGTTCCTCTTTGGTGCTAGATGGCTTGTTCTCTCTTCTATTTTCCTGCATTCATTTCACTATGCTTCTTTTACTTTTTGTCTCTGTGGACAAAGGTTTGTACATCAACCCTGGATGTATGGTGACTGTTTGGAAGTACCGATATATTATCAATTTCAAACCACTCTAGAGGCAACCCAAAGACCATCACCCTTGGCCAACCACCAATTCTTTGTGTCTTTCATGAAACATTGAAATGTAGTACACACATGTATTGGGGGAAAGATATTAAGCACAGATCATTGCATGATGGTGTGTTTAAAAGTTGGTCAAGTATGTTTTTCTTCATGATTCTGTGTTACTGTGGTGTGATGTACACCCTCTACTTGGCAGTCTTGTTTTGTGTCTGTCTGCCAGTATGTTTTTCTGTGTTTTGTGTCTCAAAATATAATCATGTCACTGAAATAGAACTGAATGTTCTCCAGCTTATCTTAAGTCTTATCTTAAATCCAATTAAAGCACAAAACAAA
This sequence comes from Rattus norvegicus, assembly GCF_021556685.1. Lineage (NCBI taxonomy): Eukaryota > Metazoa > Chordata > Mammalia > Rodentia > Muridae > Rattus > Rattus norvegicus. The sequence continues at coordinate 123,819,477 of NC_141536.1, forward strand.
CCAAAGACTAGTCTTGACCATTGCAATTGACTCAATTAAAAATAAACTGCTGAATAGCTGAGGTGTGGTGGTGGCCAACTGTTTGGGTCCAGATTATGATATATCGGTATTCTCTAATGCCTCAACTTAAAACTCATTTGCTTGGTTCGGTTCTTTGCTTAAAGAAGTGATCATTTCTGTGAGCTTGCTGCTCCACCCCGGGCTTTGTCACTCACCCAATTTTTTGCATAGGCTTAAATCCAGTGATGCTTACAAAAAAGCCTGGGGCAATAATCAGGATGGAGTAGTGGCCAGCCAGCCTGCCCGTGTGGTGGATGAACGGGAGCAGATGGCCATCAGTGGTGGCTTCATCCGCAGGTGAGATTTTCACAGCTCTCTGTTGTTGGATAATCAGCATGGAACTATTTTATTTTCTTCAGCAAGGAATTTTTGGGCTCCCTCACTGGGCTACGACTGATTATGATGGTTTCATTCTGTTGTCTGGTCTTTTGCTGGGCTACCAGTAGAGGAGCCTCCATCATCAAAGAGCTCAGATTTCTTCCTGGTAATGACAGTGTGCCAAACAGACAAAATCCAAGACACGATTTCCTTCCAAACTATGGCATGTGTACTGTTTGCCGTGTGTCTCTGGGAAATGCAAAGCCCATGAACACTTCCAGAATCAGAGAATGGTGCAGAAAGACATCACATGACATGAGTTTATTTTAGCAAAGTTTATTAAAGACACTGTTACAGGGGCCTGTTAAACAACAAGAGTAGTGTAGCATTTATAGTTTAGTAGTAGCAGCAAGCTGTTACCACTAATTCCTCAGGAGATAGGTGCAAGAACAAAAGGGTTCTATGGTAGGGAAAAACAACCATAGATAGCACTGGCTAGAATGAGAAAAGGAAGCAAATGCTCTAAACCCTGTTTTAATGACCTCCAGTCTCTCTCAGGTCACTACCCAAAGCCCATTGGAAGTCAGAGCAAGCAAGAAACCAGTTGTATAGTAATAAAGGTCAGCTTCTCAGGGCACACAGCAGGAGAAGTCAAGGACCTGATTGAAGTGGGAAAAGGAGGAAAAAAAGGGATACACATTAAACACTTCTTTTGATTTCTAGAAGCAAAAAAATTTAAATATCTATTTTTAAAAGCTCAAGTTATATAAGTCAGACAATGTCTCAGCCCTGAGAAAACCATGCAGAAAAACAGCCAAATATTTTCCATGAAAAAGGAAAGATTAAAGTCATTATATTTTTGAACATCCCCCCAATTCATTCTATATAATCACTAGTTTGTTTTAACCAGAACAACTTGATTTTATCAAAGAAAATGTAAACCATAGCAATTAAGACTGTTTAGATTATTACATATAGACTAGCAGTTCTCAACCTGTGGGTCACAACTGCTTTACAAAACCTCTGTCTGCAGAAATAATTACAGTCCAATGAAAACAGTAACAAAATCGTACTTATGAAGTAGCAACAAAAATAGTTTTCTAATACATGAGGATCTGTGTTAAATTGCAGATTGAGGAAGGATGGGAATCGCCAGTATAGACTGTTATACCAGAACTCAGCGTGGGTGAAAATATTTGTCTTCATACCTATATACCCCTAAGTTATTGCAGTTGATGGCCAATCAATAATTCTGTGATTGAAATGTGATTCATAAGGCATATGGTCTAGATATGACTTACAAATGACAATTCTAATATTGCCTCCATCTGCTTCCAAGGAAACTCAGTAATTTGTAAGTCAGTGAGTGGTTGTATCAGTGATGGGAGATATAAAAAGAGAAAAAGGGGTAAAGGGGGCACAGGGAAAAGGCAACAAGAAAGAGAGAGGGACAAGTGCCGATACTCAGCTCAAAGTAATTTAATACAGGTCTCTTGACACTAGACGTCTATGATTTGTAAAGCTGGGGTGATTTCACTGTGCTTTAGGGATGGAAATGATTATGCTATAGGACCTTGTTCATTGTTGGTAATCATTCAAATGAAACGTAAATGGTAGGAGTGCTTTCTTAATCTTTAAATTTGCTCTGGCTGGGGCTGATATATAACTTAGTGGAGCCAGGCATAGTGGCATAGGACTCTAATCCCAGCGCCCAGAAGGTCTGAGGTCTCAAAGCTCACTTGGGATATATATATATACATACATACATACATACATACATACATACATACATACATACATACACAAGATTGCAAGCAAAACAAAATGAACAAAGGTAGAAAGTACCAGTGTACTTTGGGAATTGCCATGGGAAAAGGAGTTTAAACCTTCAGTTTTTAGCTCATTACTGTAACTAGTAGGAAAATTTTGTAATAAGTGCTTTCTATTTGCAGTAAGATGCCTGCTGTTTGCAATAGAGTGCCTTCTTAACCTTCAAGTTGGCCTTTGGAAAACGTGGTAAAGTGCTTTGTGAGCTAGCTCCTGCCTTCCCATTCCTACCCGTGCCAATGAAACCACCGGATACACATGTTTCTGCTCCAAAAGCACGTGCTCCAATGCCCTTCCAACCTGTGACATCAACATGTGTGTGTGGGAGAATCATCCTGAAAAAGCAGTTCCTTTAAATCTCTTAGGAGTTCTCAAAATCAAGAGGCAGGCAGTTTATAACTGCTGTCTACACTGCCGCAGATCCCAGAATGGGAGAGTAGTGAGCACTGAGATTTGCTACCTGACTTTCTTCGCTCATCCACAAGTTGAATCTTGGAAATCTATATTTTAGGAAAACAAAGCAAAACAAAACAAAAATAAATCATAGTCTCTATATAATTCTGCCTCCATCCTCTGGCCTATAGTCACTCAGAATAGATGATTTTATTTTCTCCAAAATAAATTAGGTATGGGTGGCTTAGAAACTTCTCAGTCATAAAACCCTTGCTGGTCAGGTGAGCTCATATGCCCAAAAATCCATGTTAATGCCAGATACGATAGTGTACATATAGCATCCTAGTGTACCTGTGGTACACGGGAAGTGGGCAGGAGAAATCCTGAAAGCCCATGCATGACATCACCGCGGTGATGAGCAAAACACCCTGGCAGACATGGTAAAGAGCAATGACTTATACCTGGCTGCCCTTTGACCTTCACATGGGTACCATGGCCAATACCACGGCAGGTGAACACACACACACACACACACACACACACACACACACAAATATACATTAAAATGAATCAAATAACAAAACAATAACTAAATAAATAAAATAATAGCCAAATAAGGAGGAAATTATGTAATTTTATAAATCATAAAAGTAAATGCATCAGTGTATTTAATATGAACTGTAAATTCAAGGCAGGTGCAGAAGTGTGTACTCGTAATACCCATACTGAGCAAGATGAGAAGGGTGAATCCACCTCAGTCAGCCTTGGTTTCATAGCCAAAACCTACTGGAAAAAGATGCAAAGAGAGAATTCAGGACTCCCAAATACCGTATTTGCATAAGTACACGAGTATTTGCCTTCTAAACTACACTTTGAGCTCAAAACATCAATTTTAAAATTACACTTGAAGCTGACAGATATTAAGACGTGTTGGTATATTGAATAAGCATTAGAACTCTTCCTAGATGCGTGTATATTTCCCTCAAGCTCTGCTTCTTCGGTAACAACTTTCTTCTCACTCTGTCTTCCAAAATTGCTCTTTGGCTCCCAGGGTAACAAACGATGCCCGGGAAAATGAAATGGATGAAAACCTAGAGCAGGTGAGCGGCATCATCGGAAACCTCCGTCATATGGCCCTAGACATGGGCAATGAGATTGACACCCAGAATCGCCAGATTGACAGGATCATGGAGAAGGTGAGTCTATAGCTCTCAGGTACTGACTACTGACTGCCATTACGAAGGGGACACTACATGCAGGCAAACTAGTTACTGGGTATTTTGCCCAAAATATTTCAAGATAAAAACACGAGATTCTGTGGTAGAACTGGAATGAAGATTAGAGGTCGTTTGAGTTTCGATGTATTATGGGGGCTGAGTATTGAGCATAGGGTAGTGGGTATTCAAGAAAAGTGTTCTGCCAATGAGTTACATTCCTACCCCAGACCATACGATTGAATGGTGTTTATATTTCTCTATCTCTCCCATACCAGACATGTGCTAGGCACTTAGAACACCTGAAAACAAGACAGATCATATTCTCACTGCCAAGGAATTCATATCAGGACACAACAACCATGAAACAATTCACCATACAAATCAGACACTACTTCTTTCCTTACATTCTCATTCCTCATAGCATGTTGAATATTAATTATAACCTTTTTTACCTGTAAAATTCCAAATGGGAGAAGATGGAAGCATTTAACAATGATTTTATTTGTGAATATATGTCTGGCTACTCTTTTGCTGTGTTCTTAGTCTCCGTGAGACACTGAAGTTCTTAATCTGAGATCTTGAGTGTCTTTATATCTTCTCTTGCCAAGAACAGAGTTGGTTAATGTTTAGATCTTTTAAGTCACAAAGCTAAGTAATAGCATCTTGATCCCCCAAGCATTCTTCAGTACTGCAAAGGGATGAATTAATAGTATTGTGTCATATGTGCTCCAGATAAGCAATATATGACCACAGAATATTTTGCCTGATTGGTATTGAACTACACATATGTCAGAGCTGGCTAGAAAAATGCTTGTGTGGTGCATTTTAGAGCATGCAAGTTAGAGCATGCTTGTTGTGGCTAAGCAGCTTTTGCTGTCATGAAGCTTTTAAGGCTGTGAGAGCCAATGGGTTTTAAAGCCACATTGAAAGGTTCAAAAAGTGCTGGAACCAATTCAGTCTGACTTAAGCCATTACGGCTCCAAAGGAAAAATGAACATAGAGATAATTGCTCAGCTGTTCTCCAGAAGGGAAACAATCTGAGAAAACAGGAAGTGCTTGTTTTCTATCACCGAACCAAATTGACTCGGAAGCCAGCAGATAACTCAGCAGAGCCAAGCAGGGTTCCAGAGAAGAGATTTTTACTAACATAAAGAGGTCAAAACTTTGAGTAACTGGATTGGGAAAAGAAATATTTATTCCTCCTGTAAAGGCAGCAGAAGCCACATTCTGATGCCTCTGCTGACGTTGTTCTCTAGAATGGTGAGGACTTTTGGTATTTAGCTGTTCGTTACCAATGAAGGAGTACATTGCCATAAAGGTTTAAGGAAATGCCAGACACGTTGATGGGAAACCACTGCTCTGGTTTTGCATCAACCCTAGGCTGCTGAGTCACAGAGGTAGAGTGAAGGTTATAATTGCCTTTCAACAATTAGTATAGCTTAGCCAATATTTGAAATAGAACTTCCATACATAAAATCACAATAGAGTTAGTTATTCCAAGGATGTTAGTGGGCTACACTATTCCTTCTTTCTCAAGGAAGTTCTAATCTTTGATAACTATATCAGAAGTCTCAGTCTGTATAGGGTTGAGCTAAAACCACACAGTAGGCAAAACAAAGAGAATTTTCTTCTCTCCTGGCCCCTCTATGAGCTTCTCCATCATCATTTGGGTTGATGGTGAACTTTGGGGAGATGAAAAGAGTTTTTATATAGTCTTGTGAATTTTTAGGACATTGCTTTGTGTTTCTGCTTATGTGTGCTTATATGTACAATCTTTCAAAGTTACAAGCACATTGTTCTTCGAGGAAACTTGACATTGGGAGTATGTTTCCATCCCAAGCTTCGTACAGACCAGTGTTAATGGAGCAATGAAGAGAATTAACCAGTGTTAATGGAGCAATGAAGAGAATTAACCAGTGTTAATGGAGCAATAAAGTAGAGTTTGGTGGAAGAAAGTGTGTTAAGATACAGCTGGGTGGTCCCCACGGACTTCCATCATTGGGCAACCTAGATACTGAAAAGTAAGGCCTTGCCCTCTAAAAGGGCATGTGCAGTTCACCAATTCTGTGAGCTGTATGGAGGGACAGCTTGACTCTGAAATCTGAACATGCTGGCATATGACATACACACAGTTTGAGGTGTCTGGTCTGGGCCAGGACTGCACCTGCCTGAAGCACCCAAGAGTTCGATGTACTCAGGACCCCCTTCTAAAAATGTCAGGGCTCCCTAATGGGTACTGGCCTTTCCGAAAAGGGAAATTATGAAGTGCATCTTAGAAATGCTGTCATAGGATTTCTCTAATCAAACGGAATCCTCAGATGGGGTAGCCCCCATTTTCAAAAAAAAAAATTCTCAAAGATGAACAAGGAGAACAGGATGAACACAGACAGAGGCATTTTCCAAGGAGCACACCTGAAGGGAGATTCTGTCAGGTTTGTTTTGTTTCTTTCTAAAAGGTGCTATTTCTTTTATATACCATGTAAAAAGTATGTGGCACTTTTATGCCATGTGTTATGGGTCTGGAGTTTGAACATGCTTTAGAGAACTTGAGAGGGAGGAGCAAGCATCCACTGAGCAGAGGTGCTCCAGATGCACCCTGCCTTTGAGAATATCCCAGGAATGGCTTCTGCTCTACTTAAACATCCCCCAAGCTACCTGGCAAAGGCCAGACAGTGCGTTCATAAACAAGACAGTCTACATTTGCCTTCGGAAACAATATTTGTTTTAAAATGGATTGCTTTCTCACTTCAGTGTCTCTGAGCTCAATCTAGAAATGGCACATTTCAATCTATAAGAGCATGTCAAATTGGCCTGAGCTAGTCTTTTCCTTTTCAAAAAAGTATTATTTCTGACACAGTTGGTAGGTACAGAAGAAGGCTCTAGGAAGCAAAGAAAATTGGCGGGATTATCCATTTTCCAAATGAGGAGCTGGGGGGTCAGAAATATGTCTATAGTTCTGAATAATCAGGACAAATCAATGTTCCCTTTTTTGATGTAAATACTCATTTTGAAGCCAACTCTTGATCAATCAAACAGATGGTAAAGAGCCATAGCCAGATAATTCAGTTGTGAATAATCCAGAAACATGTTCTACTTTCCAGATCTCTGTTTGAACATGGATGACTCCAGTGTGCTAGGAGTTTATAAATTCAAATTGACTATAGAAGACCCTACTCAGTAGAGATTGGAAAGTGGGAAAGTCAATGTATAGCCTATGATCAGTGAGTGCTAATAGAGCATTTGAAAACTACCTCTCCTCCCTTGGACCACTTGGTGGCTTTCTCCTCTGCCCAGACTGCAGAGTTATAAACAACATTCCCACTTGTGACAGGAAAGAGCAACAGGACATTTACAATGGGGGTGACTGACTCTGTCTACTTGCTGCCTTACCTTTCTTCATGGTAATGGGAACAGTTAATTTCCTGGGCCCTAACAGTCTAGCCTTTGAGTGCCTTTCCAGCATAGAAAGATAAATCATGGAACCCTGTCCTCAAACAGCAGATTCTATCCATTGAGACTTCAAGTGTCTATGACTCTGTCCACTTAAGGCCAATGATCCTGGGGGGCAGGGGGAAGAGTGATAATTCTGAATGGTTGGCTTCACAAGGAACTTGAGTGGACCCAGAGGCTGAATGGGACTTTAGGGAGTAATCTGAGACCTCTCTTCTCTCCTCTTTTCTAGGCTGACTCCAACAAAACCAGAATTGATGAAGCCAACCAACGTGCAACAAAGATGCTGGGAAGTGGTTAAATCTGCCCTTCTGCTGTGCTCTCCTCCAATGTTGTTGGACAAGAGAGAAGAGAGCTCCTTCATGCTTCTCTCATGGTATTACCTAGTAAGACTTACACACACACACACACACACACACACACACACACACACACACACACACACACACAGAGTCAGTCACCCCCATTGTAAATGTCCTGTGTGGTTTGTCAGCTTCCCAATGATACCATGTGTCTTTTGTTTTCTCCGGCTCTCTTTCTTTCCAAAGGTTGTACATAGTGGTCATCTGGTGACTCTATTTCCTGACTTAAGATGTCTTGGGTCTCTCTCTTTTTTCCTTTTTCTTTTCTCAGTGGCGTTTGCTGAATGACAACAATTTAGGAATGCTCAATGTACTGTTGATTTTTCTCAATACACAGTATTGTTCTTGTAAAACTGTGACATTCCACAGAGCTACTACCACAGTCCTTTCTTAGGGTGTCAGGCTCTGAATCTCTCCAAATGTGCTGTCTTTGGTTCCTCATGGCTATTCTTTGTCTTTATGATTTCATAATTAGACAATGTGAAATTACATAACAGGCATTGCACTAAAAGTGATGTGATTTATGCATTTATGCATGAGAACTAAATAGACTTTTAGATTCCTACTTAAACAAAAACTTTCCATGACAGTAGCATACTGACAAGAAAACACACACAACAGCAACAATAACAAAGCAACAACTACGCATGCTCAGTATTGGGACACTGTCAAGATTAAGTCATACCAGCAAAACCTGCAGCTGTGTCACCTTCTTCTGTCAACATACAGACTGATCATAATCATCCCTTCTTTACACACACACACACACACACACACACACACACACACACAAATGGATTTAACACACCATTAATCATTTCTAGCAAAATATATGTTTGGCTGAAACTATGTGAAATGGGTGTAATATAGGGTTTGTCGAATGCTTTTGAAAGCTCTGTTTTGGAGACAATACTCTTGTGGAAAACGTGAAGATCTTCTAAGTCTGGCTCTTGTTGATCACCATTTCCCTGTGGTTTGTCATCAGTACAACTCTTTGTTGCTTAATCTAGAGCTATGCACACCAAATTGCTGAGATGTTTAGTAGCTGATAAAGAAACCTTTAAAAAATTATATAAATGAATGAAATATAGATAAACTGTGAGATAAATATCATTACAGCATGTATATTAAATCCCTCCTGTCTCCTCTGTTGGTTTGTGAAGTGATTTGACATTTTGTAGCTAGTTTAAAATTATTAAAAATTATAGATCCCAGCCACCGACTTCTGTCTGATGTTACACTCACAACAGAAAACAAAATCTGTGTACTCGGTTCAGTTGTTCCTAAGTCGTACAGACTAGGTAGAAAACCAAAGATGTTCCATTTCGACACAATCCTAATGACAATGGATACCTTGGCCTGGTTCTTTTTTTTTTCTTCCATCTGGCTTGGTTCTTATAACCTGTTCTAGAAATACCTGTGTGTGAATTCAGCATTAACTGTGGGACATATAGTTTTCTAGCATGCATAGAAAAATCCTAAGGGGAGAAAAATCTGAGGTATTCTAGTCCTGGCTCTGTGTAAACTTAGGTATTTCAAGTATTGATAACTCATGTTTCCTTCCCCTTCCCTAGGATTGCCATCAACCAAAGTTCAGCCCTTCATCGCCATAACACACCTACCCACACTTGTCTTAATCCACCCGTTTACCAAAAAGTGTAGCATAACTGTAGAACACTTACATGGCAAGAACAAAGCCCAGGATTTTGTTATGGTTCCAGGGGAAGGCATTTATTTATGCAAGGTAATCATTGTATACATCCACAATGGTGTGGAATCTGGTCTTGGAACATCTTTCTCCCTTTCCTAAATCCTACATTTATAAGCAGTTACTTTTCCAACTTGAAACAACTACTAGTTTAGTCATTTGTCAGCTGTTTCTATAGATTTGTCTGCTCCAAACGTTTCATAGAAAGAGTGGTACAGTGGGTTCTTGTGACTGGCTTCTTTTACTTTGCATGTTTTCATGGTTCGTCTGTATCATAGTGTGTCTCAGTATTTCTTTCCTTCTTATGGTCAAATAATATTTCATTTTGGGGATATACTGCATTCATTTACCTGTTCTTCAGTTAGTGGTCACCTAAGTTATATCTATATTTCCCTTGGCCCTTTATGGTTAATCTTGTTTTGAACATTTGTAGACAAGTTCTTAGGAGGGAAGCTGTCCTTAATTCTCTTACAACCACTTATTTTCCACTACTGTGCCTTCGTACAACATCACTTCTACCTCAGCACCACCTAACAGTACTTTTACCTTTTCTACTGCTTGTGTCACTTCATTATCTTGGCTAACATAGCTATCCTCTTTACCTTCATAATCATCTTTATACGTGTGTGTGTGTGTGTGTGTGTGTGTGTGTGTGTGTGTGTGTGTGTGGTGTTATATGCACATCATATTCACCTCTGTTACCACTAATCCTGTCACCAAAATGGCTGCAACTACCTGTACCTCTGTCCCATCTCTCCATCATCTCCTAGCATCTCCTCTATCACTACTTCTCTGCATGACCCATAGCAGCAATGCAAATACGTTTATCCTGTTTGTTAGGGGTGCTTGGATACTTTTTAACTCATGAGTCTCTCTGAAGGTTTGATGAAAGCAGTGAAGAAGCGAGAAGAGCAATGAAGAGCTTGTCTTTGTCAGAAAGCATTTGCAGGATTCTATCCCCTTCCAAAGGAGCAACAGCGCAAGCACGTCTACTTCTTAAAATGGTGGTAGTGGAGAGGGTGTTAAAAGACAGAAAAGGTGATTATGTACCACATATGTCAGAACTGACAGGGGGGTCAATATTCAGGCTGTGCAGAATGTTCCAAGCTCCATCTGTTCTCAGCTGAAGTGAGTGGGTTTTCCCAGAAAGTGAAGAGCAGGCAGTTTGCTTTGAGGCTGCCACATAATGCTCTGGGCAGCATATTTGCTTTGACAAATGCATTTGTCCAAGCTTGGCTCTCACGCAGTCAGCTACTTCTGACTAATGAAGAATGGATGCTCCAGGGAGGAATCACCTCTAGATGATCTAGCAACCCAAGAAATGCATTAGGAATATGGCAGTAGAACACTGCAAAGACTAAGTACTCTCCTTCCTCCATTAGGTGCTGGCAAAAGACCCTCCTACACAAAATCAGAGGTCCCCACTTTGTCCTCTTAGCAGGAGGCTTTCCTCTTGATCTCCTGCCCTTTTCTTTTGTCATCCCTCCTTTAAAATTATTTATTTTATATGAATGTGTGTTTTGTCTGCATCAATGTCTATATACATCATGTGTTTGACTGGTACCCACGTTGGGCAGATGAGTATATTGGATTCCCCTGAATCTAGAGTTACAGATGGTTGTGAGCGCTAATGGGGAAGTGGGAAATTCAACCCAATTCTCTGAAGAACATTCAATGCTGTTAACCACTAATCTATTTCTTCACACCCCCTTCTCTTTTCTCTATCACGCTCTGTCTCTCTCTCTGTCTCTCTTTCTCTCTCTCTCTCTCTCTCTCTCTCTCTCTCTCTCTCTCACATACACACACACACACACACACACACACACACACACACACACACACACACACACTATGAAATGCATATTCCATGAGTACCAACCCTTTGCCTCACAGAGTACCCCAGCAGGATCCAGGTCCAATTGTTCCTGTGGTAACTCACCTAGTGTTAATCACTTTTTCAGCAGCTGCCCCCAATTTTCCTGCCCATTTTTATTTCTCTTATCCTCCTTTTATTCCTAAAATCACCTTTAACTATTTTTCCTTAGTGTTGTAGCAAGTTGATGCTCCTGCTGATAGTAAAGGAAGAGGGGATGATGCACATTCCATGAACATTAAGCACAGGACGGGTTCTGTGTTTAGCATTTTGTCTAGGTTGACTCAATAAACTATTACAACTGCAAACTTGGTATGATTCTCCCATGTCACTAATGAAAACATTCACATTATCCGAATAAGATATCACCAATAGTAAGTGATAAGGTATGATTCTAACAAGATGTACATTGCTCCAGAGGTGTTTGGAAATACATTCCAGGGTTAGACCTTTGCCATTTCAGCAAGCCAGGAAATCCCAAGAGACAGTGGGCTTCTTGAGAAACAAGAAAGGCAGAATGATGGATTCTTAGAAGGCCCTGGAGAACCTAACTTTCATTCACTTGCTGTAAAAAACACTATGCTTTATTTTTTACATTGTTAATTTATTTATTTTGCATTTCAACCTCAGTTCATCTTCCCTCCTCTCCTAGTCCCTCCTACTCCCCTACCTCCATCTACTCCTCCTCACTTTCTCTTCAGAAAAGTGTAGGCCTCCTGTGGATAATAACCAGCCGTGATATATCAAGTTGTAGTAAGACTAAGCACCTCCTCTCCTGTTTAAGCTAGAAGAGGCAACCCAGTAAGAGGCAAGAATCCCAAAGGCAGGCAATAGAGTCAAAGATAGCTCCTGCTCCCACTGTTAGGAGTCCCACAAGAAGACCAAGATAAACAACTGTACCATATGTCCACAGGTCCCAGGTCAGGCTCAAGCAGGCTCCCTGGTTGACCATTCAGTCTCTATGAGTTCCTATGAATCCAAGTTAGTTGGTTCTGTGGGAAAAATCACTAAGCTTTATTATGATCTGGGTCATACTGCAAACGTGGTGAATATAACAGTAAAGGAATAAACTTTAGGAAAATTATTTATATTCATTGAAGTAGTCCCATGCCTTCAGATGGAGACTTCAAGAAAAGATGGGTAGAAGTGGAGGAGTTCCACTTCCCTGGACAGGCTCTGTGCTGCCCTCCGGAATTCCTCAGCTGGATCAATCACATTGGTAGCTCCCATGGTATTGATTTCTTTCTTTAATGGCTGCCTTTTCTTTGTTTCTTTCTCTACTCAAATGAACCGATGCCTTAAACCTCTGTCTGAGAGGCCCAGTCTAAAGGTATTCCACTAAGAGGATTCCTTCCCGAGATTTCTGCCATCTCCCAAGCATCTCCCCTGAACACTGCCGTGGAGAAATGTGGTCCCTTCCACTTACATCATATTCTTTGAGTACCTCCTTTTGCAGTGAGATGTGCCCTTAACACTTAAACCCTGGTTTTTCTCCATGGAGAACAAGGTACCACAGGTCAAGTTTTAAGACTGCAGAAGTGCATTGTATTCTTGAAGGAATTCCAGCCTTATCTACCTTTACCAGCATGCATCATTGTATTTTTCCACAAACAACAAATAAGATTTTGCAGAAGGTACTGTGTTCCCTACTACCCAGCAGTAAGTTTTAAATGAAATACTAGGCAGCTTCAGGCTTCTCTTGAGCTCTGGTCTCATGTGTGTAAGTAATATAGTTACAATAATCTCTTGCCTTCTATTTTACAGAATAGATCTAAAGGTGTAATATCTATTAGAATGCCTTTTAAAGACATGTGGCACCAGGTGGACACAGGGACAGGAAACACAATCAGACACATTGAGGGGTAAAAACAGACCTTCCTGGTCACTTCTAATCAGGGAACTTATTCGTCACTTATATGGACATATAATGTTCTCACATGACTTCATTCAGATATAAATAAATTAGTTTCATATCTAAAATGTTCCATGCCCTTATCATATCTACCAGAACAGCTCTTGGATTTCCATTTTCCTAACTGGTGCCAATTGTAGGTAAAACGTTTTACATTTTCACCAGTAAAGAATAGTCAGTCTCTGACTTTCACCCAAATGTCGTTGGAGTCCAGTGTTGCTCTGAAAACTAGGAGCCATTTATTATGCTACTGCTAGAAACAAAATGCTGTTACCCCATAGAGTTGTCTCCAAATAGCCCAGTAGTAGTAGTCGTCGTCCTACTAAAACCTTTAATGATACTGGAAACCAGGCAACATGATCTGAGGACTACAGCCGAGGCTTAGAATTCTTAGTGATTGCTATATAACAGATTGTCCAAACCGCAGTACCTTAAAATCCTAAATAATTTATTTAGCTCTCAGTTCTTTGGCATGTGAGTTAAGCCTGGCAGAAAGTTTTAATCTTGGCTAGTCTGTGGTTGTGGTCAACTGTGGGTCCACTGGGAAGCCGTGGGCCCCCTACTGCTGAGCCTTCCTCCGGCTCCATCTGACCTTTCCTTCTGCAGCAAGTCATTTAGAGTTTGTTAATGTCCTCTTGAGACCAAGGTTCCTCAGTTCTGCCACACCGTATTGACCAATGGAACTCTCACACCAATCCATAAGCAAGAGATGAAGAAACGGGTTCAACCTCTTGGGAAAATTTCCAGGTCACTTGACAAAGGTTATGGCTGCTGTGCCATAACCAATAGAAAGGCAGCCTTCACGATCACTCTGAAATTCTCAGAGATATGTAGAGCTCTTTCTCTGTGTGTCCTTGGAGTCTAGTAAATGGGAAGGGTAAGGGTAAATTGTCTCTGTCTCAGAACAGACCTCTGTGGACATTCTCTACGACAGCACAAGGAGGATTGGAAGAGCAGAAGCTGGGTGTGCTAACAGAATGTGGTAGCCTGTTGATGAAACTGACCTTAATCCTAAATGTCAAAACTAATCCCACTTCCCCAAAGCAAGAGGATTGCAGCCACTACCCTTAAACCCTAAATACTCAGAGTTTAGAAGAAAGCATTTTAACATACGAAATGGGATTGGCTCCTCAGCCAGCACTTGATAAATACCCCTTGTCTGAAACTTCTGTGCCTTCCTTCCCCATCTTTTATTTGTTGCTATTTTGTGAAGATTTCCACTAGATTTTATTTTCTTGTGGGAGTCTTTATTTTGCTTTTCTTACCAAGCTTATCTGTTCAAAAATATACTGTTCTCTTTACTAACGGGGCAAACAAGACTGATTAGTCAAGGATAAAGATGAAATTATGTGTGTCAGAGACAGCTTAAGTATATACAAGATGTTTCTTGGGTGTCTGGAGGCGTGGGGTGTAGGAGGTGACTGCTGTCTCAATGGCACCGGCTTGCGTCTTAAAGGAACCGTGACAATTGCCAGTTTAGAAAGGATGAAGTGAGTGCCAATGGCATGTGGTTTTAAGTTGTCAGAGGCTGTGGAAATAGAAAGCTCGAGAGACCTAAATCTATGCACTCATTTGTTATTAAAGGCAAAACTCCAGAGTAGGCCAAACACATCCTCCAGTAAGTTTCAGATTTTATACTGCCGACCTAAAATCTTGTTTTCCATGATCATGGCCTCCTTTGAATTTCTATTCTCTAAACATAAAACGCCTTAAAATGCAGGTAGTCAGGCTGCTTAACCCTCAAACTAATGAGCAGTTCTTGGGTGGATATACTTCAACTGACTGTTCTAGCCTCATTTTATTCCAAAACAGTAACTGCAAACCAAAAAGAAATGTTAGAGTGCCTTGGAAGTCCTTTGCTTGGTTAGAGGATAGTGCAGTGTGGTCCCTCAGAATATAAAGCCTCAATAAAGAAGCACATCTGGGGATGTGAGTTCAGAGACAGGAGAGAGGGTGAGAGAGCATAAAGACTCCTTGGGAAGTGATGCCAAAAAGGCATAATGGTGTAAGCCAATGCCATGAGGTCCCTAGGCACTTGGGTCTGAGAGACAGCATAGAAGAAGGTGGAAGGTAGATAAGGCTATTTTCCTGAGGAAAGAGATGGAGGTGCATTTCTTTTGGCCATGGATTGTCATGTGGTAGCATTGATACATTTTACATGGCTTGGCACTTGAAAGCCCAAAGGGCTTCTATACCAACAGGACCAAAATGACAGGTAAAATTGAGGTGCAAAGGGTCAACTCCTCCTTCTATAAGGCTGTTAAGGTCTGTTTAAAACTTGTTGCCAGCACTATGGCTGGTGTAGCAATCACATCAAAAAAATTTTTGAAGGTACTTATAAGGAACATTGGTTGTGAGAAAAATACGAAGGAACAATCAAGCCAGCAAGATCCCCTATCACAACATAATATCCAGCTATTAAGGTGGCTTTGCGGCTCAACCCTAAGGAGACCATTCACATCCCAATAGATCCTCAATTTTCACCCACAGGGTTTTAACTGAGATTTTATTTGAAAGAGCTCTGCTGATAAAACAGAAAATACAAAAAGCAGGGAAGAGGAAGGGAAGAACGTTTTGTTATTATTTTGTAAGTATTTGTTTGAGTCGGGATCTTCATCTGTTACCAAGGTTACATAGAAACCCACTGTATAATCACTTAAACTCATAACAATAACCCTGCCTCCTGCCAAGACTGGGATTATATCCTCTACTCTAAGACAGTCTGGAGGACAGAAGTTGCTGGTGGATTAAGATATGGATGACCACAAAAAAGTAAATGAATAAAAACAAAAAAGAATTAAAAGGAAAGAAAAGCATTTAATTGTGTTTGCCTGGATTCTGAAAGCCCAAGAAGCTGGAGAATGTATGTAAGGTGAAAGACAAGGAAGGGATAGACAGAGGCTAGGGTAAAGTGATCATGCTAGAAGATGCCACAGGTAACTGGACACAGTAAATGTACATGGACAAAAATGCAGAGTCAAAGCAAGCATAGTCAAGAAATCAATAGTGGTGATAGACTCAGTACCTGCCACAGGTAGATGGGACAGGAAGCTGTTTACATATAGGGCTTTTATTTGCTTGACAGGAAAGTACTTCTGAATCTAGTATTACTTCCCTGGGATCAGTTTATATTCATAATTCATAAAGAAAGATGGAAGGCATAGTTACATAGGTTAGAAAAGTTGGACTGCTTGACTTGAGTCATATGTTTTGCCTGAAAAAGAAAAAGGAAGAGGAAATGATATTTTGAAGGTATGTCCAGCATACAACACAGCTAAAATAGACCTACTTGAGAAAGCACAAGAAAGAAGGCTGGGGGTTGGCAGTGGGGGAAACTCAGTGGTACAGAGCCTATGTAAGTATGCATGGGGTCCTAGGTTCATCCTCAACACTGTGAGAATTTCTTTTTAAGCGGGATAGTGTTAGATAAGAGAGACATATGTAAGGGGGCTTTTACATAGCATAGAAAAGAATTCAAGACAAGAACGGCTTTACAACTCAGCTTATTGTTATGACTACTGGGCTATTTCTAGTCTGTCCTCCCAAAATAAACTGTCCCTTTGTCCATTCTCTTCTGCCCTGTTTTTCTCCTCCTACAGTCATCACCAAGGTAACCTTGACTATAATCTTATACCATACTGCTCTCCTCTGGAGTCTCTATCGTTTTAACGCTTCTCCAAAATAAATAGCTCTCGAATCACATATGCATCATTTTCTAACCAAAATATCTCACCCTCCACTCTTTCCCATTCCTACAACTTTACACTTGCTCTTCAAGAATACATAATAGTCTAGTACCTCCTACTACATTTGTTCTCAATAAGTTCAATTGCTCAACCCAGCAAGAGCCCCAGAGCAAGACACTAGCCCTTCTTATAAGAACATCTTCAATTTCCTGACCTCAGTCAGAAAACCTGAACTCTAGATCAGTAGTTCTCTCTCTGGTCCCTTTTGTTCCAAGGTCCTGGAGAACACCAGGGAAATGATGGACTATTGACATTAAAAATAAATGTGCCACCTGGGTGTGGTATTATGCAGATCTTATCCTTGTACTCCAGGGACTTGGGAGTCTTGGAAAACTCAAGAGCAGCATGGGTTATATCTTTCTAAAAGAGTGGGGCCATATTGAAACTCTGGTGTCAAGCATAAGCAGTATAAATTGGCATAATCATTTTAGCAAACTAGCAAGATCTAATAAAGCTAAACATGTGTATACACTATGTCTCAACAATGTCATTTGTAGCTATCTACCAACTAGAAATATGTACTTTGACTCACTAAGAGATAGGTATTTAGAATAATCATAGGAAAAACTATTCATATCAGAGCCTGGGTGTCGTGCCCAACCTCGACCAGCAAGGAAGACAAGACCAGAGGAGATCTTCTTCAAGCAGTTTATTTAGTAACCTTGATACAATCTTCTACTATGCCGGGGTATGCCCTACATCAGCTTAAGTACCCAACGCCAACCACCCCCAACGTGACACGTGGGTCATGCAGACAGGCTGTCACTATGCGGAAACTAGCAGGCCAGGCAGGCATAGCCAAATAAGGACTTGTTTAATACAAGGAGCGCTCACTGTAGGGAGGGTGGAAGGCGGAAACCAGCGCCATCTTTGAGGCGTGGCACGTCGCAGCTCCCTACACCTGGGGAGATAGCTCCGTGGGTAAGAACATTTGCTGAGCAAGCAGGAACATTTTAGTTCAAATCCCCAATACCCATATAAAAGTTAGGCGAGACTTCTTATGCCTGTAACACCAGCATCAGAGGTTGTAAATAGTCGGATCCTGGGATCTTGTTGGCTAGCCACCAAGCTAAAAGGTTCAGTGAGAGACCCTGTCTCAAGGGACTAAGCTAGAGAATAAATAGCAGGACGCCCGATATCCTTCTCTGCCCTCACCCAAGCACTCATATGCCAGGCACACAGGCATCATACACACAAGAAAAAAGCCCAACTCTAATGATCATCAGCCACAGCTACAGTTGTCTAATCATGAGAGACAGACAGAAATAAGAGCAAGTAAACTGTAAGAGCAGACTGAAGCAACATCCGTAATTATCACAAGCATGGTATAGAATGGAGGACGACGAATACAGGAGAACATATTGTTTGACCCATGTACATGAATTTCCAAAACAGAAAAACAAATCCATGCCATTAGAAGTCAAATCAGTGGTTTCCACTTGAAGTAGACAGTCAGTGACTAAAGCAAGTTGGAGAGAAGTTTCTAGAATACTAATATCCTGTTATTTCCAGGAGTGCTGATTTCATGAAAGTATTTGGTGAATGACAGCTTGCTGAGCCTTTCAATATGGAATCTTCTCACCATTTTCTTCTGTATGTTGTTTCAATCATTAGCTTGATTAAAAACATCATAGTTTTAAAAAATGATTATGAAATCATAGTTATAAAAATGATAACAAAGTACAACCCCAAACATCATCAGGCTTTGGCATTTCACACACAAAGGACCCCTCCTCTGCTACCTTGTCCCCTCCTTTTCATTCCGTGGTGGCTCATCCACACAAACAAAAACCCTGAAATACTCTGCAAGGGCTGCACCTCGTACTGTTCCACTTCAAAGTGAAAAATACTTTATAGGATGAAACAACATCACAGCCTGAGATCATCAAATAGAAAATGTTTCCATTTCCTAATCCTCTAGTTTCAAGACCTATCCACAGCTATCCTCTCCTCATGACTCCATAATATGACGAGCAGTTAGCATTAGTGAAGCTGTGTGCCAGGCTAAGGAGTTGGGAAGGGGGATCCCTTAAGTAGCCACCATGAGAGCCCATTCTCATCCCTAGTCCCTGAGCAACAAAATAGAAAGTTCTATGAACTGGAACCTGGAAAGAGTCATATTCATGGAGGGGACAACTTTTACCAGATTGGAAGCACAGTGTTGAGTAGAGAAATACAGAAAAATCAGGGTAGAGAAGAAGGAATAAATACTACAGTCTCTCTCCCTCCGACTGATGATCTCTGGCCTTTTTGATGGCTCCTGCATACAGAACTCAGCAGACGTTGGGGAAAGGAAGGTGGGGATAATGTTTACCAAAGCTGGCATTGGTAACAAGGTGGAGAAGGGTAGAAGGTAAGGAGTGAAAAGTAGCATCTAGCATGCTTCCTCCACATAAGGCACCTTTCTTACCACACTTAGACCATACTGATTACTGAGGCTCCTGTGACTATAGGACAGGTCAACACCATAGAGTCCTCAAGCAAGGAGGACTAGAAATTAGAGGCTTATGTCAACAAAAGGCTCTGCTCTTTCCCATGCTTATTATGGGCTATGTGGTACCCCCACTCCTGGTTTATAATGCCATTGTGTTTGCTCCCTCAGATGCGTATTGCAGGGAACCCACCGCTTCTCTACCCTCCCTTTTCATATCAGCTACTCAGGCTCTGCTCTCAGTCTTAAGACATTTTGTAGCCAAATTTTCTAAGAAAAACAATCCAATATATCCACAGCAAGCTATAGCATAGAATAGTGAGCAGCCTATGTCCACACTAGCTGAGCTCTGTCAAGTGTTCACCTTTGGTCTAATAAGGTACTGCTGAAGAGTCAGGTCATGGGACACACAGTATGACTACCTGAGCAACAGAACATGTGTTTGGGAAGTACATACATGATATGTATGAAACCACTTTACATGTAAGGTCACTTAGGTAATTTCATTTTAATTTGGAATTAATCAAAGCAGAGCCTGAGACTTGGATATGGAGTTGGGTAGTTTACTTTGAAAGTAATTTCAGGAGTAAATGGGTTAAGTAAGGAAGAAAAAACCCAATAAAGTACAAGGTAAGGGTTGGTGCTAAGTCGCCCTTCTGGACAACGGAGCTCAGATCCCTGTGACTGATAAGGCATTTGCAAATGTATTCCTCAGCTCACATTTCCTTGCACAGAGAGAGAGAGAGAGAGAGAGAGAGAGAGAGAGAGAGAGAGAGAGAGAGAGAGAGAGAAATACTAAATCCTCTACTCTACCAAGCTTGTATGCCCAAAGCTTACCAAGCACCTTTCCCTGCCTATGCCTATGGCATTGAAAAAGCCCCAAGACAGAAAGAGAAGCTCAAGCACATAATACCAGCAGGGTTCTGTTAGCTTGATGTAAGTTAACAGCAGCTGAGAACAGCCTACCTACTCACAGCTCAAGTCACACAGAAGAACCAAGAGATCCTGGGTGGTTCTACTGTAGAGCTTTACCTGGCAACTAAATTCAGGCACTCCCCTCTAAAGTTGGACCTGGGGTGGGTGTGGAGCTTAATAGCTTAACACTTATCCATCATGCTTAGGGCTTTGGGTTTGATTCCTAGCACTGCAAAAAAAAAAAAAAAAAAGCAATTAAGGATGACATAAAGTCAAATGCTTTCTTCTAACTGTGGTCTCGGTGTCAGCAGCCAATTCTTGCTGATCCTTCATTTTCTAAGTCCCCTCTATGCACTGCCTCTCATTCCTCCTGACCTTTGATGAAATCCTTGGAACTTCTGTGATTTTTTTTTAGTATAAAATGAACAAACAAAAGCTGTTCAACCCTCAGCTCCTCTTGCTTCTCTGAAATATTTGATATCATTTACCCCTAACTTCAAAGTATTCCCTGTCTTGTGTGAAGATATCTTTCTTCACTCTGACTGCTTCTTCTAAATCTTTGGGTTCCATTTGTTTATCCATTGTTTAGCCATTGGTGTGTTTCTAAATGACTAAATCAGGCAGCTTCTCAAATGCAGTACATATAAACCCAGACTCGGGGTATTTCAGATACTTCTTATGGATAGAAGAGTACTAAAGCTAGGCATGTGAGGCTTCTCTTCTGAGGGTACACGACATCTCTGCCTGCCCACTATACATCCTTCTAGATCACCCACAGGCACTTGAAAGTCATCAAGACCCACAAAGAAGTGTTCATCACCGCCCCCTTGTAAACTTCTCAGCCTTGGAACTGAAGCCAAATACCACCCGCTCATTACATCAAGCTCCAAGTCTTGTCAGCACCACCTCTGAATATCTCTCCTCTGCTTGCTTCTTTATCCTTGGCTATGTCTGGACGAGCACAACCTCAGGACAAGCTTCCTCAAGTCTTCCCTGATACAGCCCAACTCTCCTCATCACTTCTAGGATACACTTAAAACATTAACCTGCTTTTGAAATGTTTCCTCAAGCCTTCAAAGGTTTTCTTCAAGAAAAAGCACAAACTCCAATTGAAGAAGTTCTTGATGCAGTGTTGTTGGTGACCAGACCAGGACCTGAATTTGTTTTCTCTCAGACTGTAGCAAAGATACCTTACAGAAACAATGGACGGAAGGAAAGAAGGAAGGAAGGGAAGTTTGAGGGTATAGTCCATCAGGGCAGGAAAGGTGTGGTGGTAAGAGTGTATCTAGCTATGGCTGCAGGTGAATGAGGCAGTTGGTCATATCTACCCAAATTCAGGATGAGTCTGGGTCTTATAATTTCAATTAAACCTCTCTGCCAACACCCTCACGGGAATATCCAGAGGTTTGTGTCCTAGGTAATTGTAAATCCCATCAAATGTCAAGTTCATTATCACAATTAGCCATTACAGATTTACCTCTATCAACTTGACACTCAAGCAGATTACCACTAAACGATCAAATTTCACCTCTGTTTTCAAATGTTTCGTGTTTACCTCATAACAACAACAAAAAAAAATGTATTTATTCCATCTCTAAAAAGGCTGAAGCCATAACAGTTCCAAGACTACTTAAAATTCCAAAGTCTCTTGTGAAACTCAAGATAACCTATTAATGGTGAATTTCTATAAAATCAAACTTTCAGGTTCCATACTTCCCCATGGTAAGTGGCACAAATTAAACATTCCCATTACAAAGGGAGAAATACAGACATAACAAGGGATAGTCAACTAAAGACAAACTCAGGAGGGCAAATGTCAAGTCCTGCAGCTCCATGTCCAGTATCTGGAGCAGGTGATGGGATCAGGTAACCTAACAAACATGGGCAGCTCTCTCCCTCTAACTTTGTCACCCATAGCACATGTGACCTCTCTTCTGGCCTAGCTTCATCCCACGACTGCAGCTTTTCTTGGAGGATGTTCTATAGTCGTGGCATCTCTTCAAGCTTTGGCTTCCCTAATTCATGCAATGGCCTCCCAGAGCCACCTTGCAGAAAATCCAGCCCTTCCACATATTTCCTGATCTCAGTGGCTTTCTGGAATCTCAATGCAAGCCTGCATGACCCCAAGATTCTTGTATTTCACACACCTACAACCCGTAATATGCGATTAAAACTGTGGATTTCAGTTTCTAGCTTGAGATGTGGCCTCCTTGAACCACAGTTGCAGCAATAAACTGGCTGTCTTCGAAGATGACCCTAGGGAAATATTTCTCTAGACAGCCATTTTGTAGTGGGAACCCGCAGCTATAGCATTCTAAATTTAGGCTTTCTCCTTTGAAATGAATTTGCATTTTTAAAAGTTAGAACAAAACCACTCACCTCATGACTGGGAGGTAAAGACAGAGAAAGGAAGAAACCAGGGTCCTATACATGTCACAAGAATCTTCCTCCTAAGTTTCCACTGTCAAGAGAGTCATCCTGAGTCCTTCAAACACAGAGGCTTTGGGAGGACATTTAAGATCCAAACTGTGGCTGTTGTTAACTCCATTATTTTGTGAATAAATTATATAACTCTTTCATAAACCTCAGATTTCGTAATTACAATGTTACAATTGTTTCTAAATAGTAGAAACATTACAAAATATATCACATTTGACCCATCTTCAGATCTCTCTATTAGAGTTTAAGACACACAAACAAACACACACACACATACACATGCACACATACATACACACAAACACACATATACACACATACAGAGAGAGAGAGAGAGAGAGAGAGAGAGAGAGAGACTGCAATTATCTATCTTCTTTTAGACTAAAAACTGAAACTGTCAGGTTTTAGGGAATGTTATAATATTTAATTGTTTATTTGTTCCAGGAATTATGAATTGACATGCGTATTTGTAGAGGAAGAACTGTCAAGGGATGCTTTAATAGCATCCCTTTAGCTGGAACCCAATCCCTCACTGTCAAACTCTATGCACAGCGGCCACCTCTGTAGAGGAGTAGAACATTAGCCTGACCCCAGTACACTGAAAGGTCACTTGGTTTGTGCTCTGAAGCTTGGCCCTGAGGAAATAACAGCCTGTGGGCCACCCACTGTCTAGGCCGGAGGCACTAATGAGAAAGATCATGTGATGCCTAAAAATAATGAAGAGAGCAGGGCGTGAGGGTGTGAGTCACTGCAGTTTGGGAGACAGGAGAAGGCGAGCTGAAAAAGAAGGAGAACATAAAAAGAACCAGAGTGGAAATAAACACAGGTTCTGCAGACGAGAAGCCAAAGGGGTCACCCCAAGCCTCAGGCCTCCAGAAGCTGCAGAGCTCAAGTGAAAGCATGATGGGCAGGGGAAAGGCCTGCACTCACCTGACTCACCCACAGAGGCCTGGGGCCTGAGGCCTTGGATCCGCATTACTCACCAGTCTGCAGCATCAGTGTCTGCTTCGGGGCAGGAAATATTCTCCCAGTGGCCATTTATACCTGGCACTATGGCAAAATCAGGGGATTGAAAAATGAAGAAGGTCCCCAGAGACTTAAAAATTTTAAAGGAGTCCTATCTAGAAATGATCATCTACAAAAGAATGTATGATAGACATGTCTTTGACAATAACAGAATACTTTGCCCAAGGACTTATAGGAGACAAACATCAGCTCTCTGCTCAGACTGGAACCTAGAACTGGAAGGAGAAATCTAAGAAGCTTCCTATAAGAGGTGACATGTAAGCTGCAGACATAGGAGTCATCTTGATAGAGTCTTAGGAACAGGGTGACTGTGTCAGATAGCACCACAAATTGTGTGAGTTTCCTACTATGGGATGTATTATGTGCCTTAAGGCCACATAAATGCATTCTTTCCATGTTCTAGAGCCTGTAAGTCTGAAGTTCGGGTGTTGGCAAAACCACACTCTTGAAGGAAGTTCCCCTCTAAGCTTCTTCTGACATTTGAAGGCTGTTAGAATCCTATGTCTTGTGGCCACATCATTCTAAGCCTACCTACCTCTTCACATGATTATCTGTGTGTCAGATCCCCCTCTGTCTCTATATTATGAAAACATTTCTGTGAACCCACACACCTATGGTCACTTGATTTTTGACAAAGGACCCAAAACCATCCAATGGAAAAAAGATAGCATTTTCAGCAAATGGTGCTGGTTCAACTGGAGGGCAACATGTAGAAGAATGCAGATCGATCCATCCTTATCACCCTGTACAAAGCTTAAGTCCAAGTGGATCAAGGACCTCCACATCAAACCAGACACACTCAAACTAATAGAAGAAAAACTAGGGAAGCATCTGGAACACATGGGCACTGGAAAAAATTTCCTGAACAAAACACCAATGGCTTATGCTCTAAAATCAAGAATCGACAAATGGGATCTCATAAAACTGCAAAGCTTCTGTAAGGCAAAGGACACGGTGGTTAGGATAAAACGGCAACCAACAGATTGGGAAAAGATCTTTACCAATCCTACAACAGAAAGAGGCCTTATATCCAAAATATACAAAGAACTCAAGAAGTTAGACCGCAGGGAGACAAATAACCCTATTAAAAAATGGGGTTCAGAGCTAAACAAAGAATTCACAGCTGAGGAATGCCGAATGGCTGAGAAACACCTAAAGAAATGTTCAACATCTTTAGTCATAAGGGAAATGCAAATCAAAACAACCCTGAGATTTCACCTCACACCAGTGAGAATGGCTAAGATCAAAAACTCAGGTGACAGCAGATGCTGGCGAGGATGTGGAGAAAGAGGAACACTCCTCCATTGTTGGTGGGATTGCAGACTGGTAAAACCATTCTGGAAATCAGTCTGGAGGTTCCTCAGAAAATTGGACATTGAACTGCCTGAGGATCCAGCTATACCTCTCTTGGGCATATACCCAAAAGATGCCTCAACATATAAAAGAGACACGTGCTCCACTATGTTCATCGCAGCCTTATTTATAATAGCCAGAAAATGGAAAGAACCCAGATGCCCTTCAACAGAGGAATGGATACAGAAAATGTGGTACATCTACACAATGGAATATTACTCAGCTATCAAAAACAACGAGTTTATGAAATTCGTAGGCAAATGGTTGGAACTGGAAAATATCATCCTGAGTGAGCTAACCCAATCACAGAAAGACATACATGGTATGCACTCATTGATAAGTGGCTTTTAGCCCAAATGCTTGAATTACCCTAGATGCCTAGAACAAATGAAACTCAAGACGGATGATCAAAATGTGAATGCTTCACTCCTTCTTTAAATGAGGAAAAAGAATACCCTTGGCAGGGAAGGGAGAGGCAAAGATTAAAACAGAGACTGAAGGAACACCCATTCAGAGCCTGCCCCACATGTGGCCCATACATATACAGCCACCCAATTAGACAAGATGGATGAAGCAAAGAAGTGCAGACCGACAGGAGCCGGATGTAGATCGCTCCTGAGAGACACAGCCAGAATACAGCAAATACAGAGGCGAATGCCAGCAGCAAACCACTGAACTGAGAATAGGTCCCCCGTTGAAGGAATCAGAGAAAGAACTGGAAGAGCTTGAAGGGGCTCGAGACCCCAAAAGTACAACAATGTCAAGCAACCAGAGCTTCCAGGGACTAAGCCACTACCTAAAGACTATACATGGACTGACCCTGGACTCTGACCCCATAGGTAGCAATGAATATCCTAGTAAGAGCACCAGTGGAAGGGGAAGCCCTGGGTCCTGCTAAGACTGAACCACCAGTGAACTAGACTATGGGGGGAGGGCGGCAATGGGGGGAGGGTTGGGTGGGGAACACCCATAAGGAAGGGGAGGGGGGAGGGGGATGTTTGCCCGGAAACCGGGAAAGGGAATAACACTTGAAATGTATATAAGAAATACTCAAGTTAATTAAAAAAAAAAAAAAAGAAAGAAAACATTTCTGATCACATAGTGTTTTCACATTAAGAGCCCACATAAAATAACCCAGATAATCTCATTATCTGAAGACTGTTTGGTAATCACATCATCAAAGACCCCCTTTTCCTGTAACAGTAACAGTTTTCTATGATTAAATCTGCTGTCTTCAGCAGGCCCTCCCCTACCTCCTATAAAGACTTGAGACCTGGGCTTGTAAAATGCCCCAGGGAGTGGGCATTTCAGCATTCCCAAAGCTTAAGAAGATGTGAAATGTGAGGTAAGCAGACATCAGGGCATGAAGTTATCACAGATCAGGACAAAAAAAAAAGGGACTAGCGCACCAGTGAGGTTTAAGTAAAGTAGGGTAGAGATAGCCAAACAAAGGAAAACCACTAAATCTTTCATGGTGATTTTTCTTATATAGTCACAGGTAAATTAGATATGTAGTTACAGAGGGAGAGAACCAAGGCTCTCCAAGAATCCACGAGGTCAGACTTGGTCACTAAGTGAGAAGGCTATGGGGTTTTGAAAAGAAAGGTTAAGGCCCTGAAGGACCTAGCATGCATATAAATAGTTCCTACAAAATGTGTTAAGACAATCTTAGGGAGAGGAGAGAGAAGGAAGAGAGGGAGAGGAGACAAGACTGTTTTTGCCATACACTAGGAAATTAAGTGAAAAATGGGGAGGGTGACACAGTGGAGGAGTCCTATAGCTGACAATGTTCTCATGGTAGCCAGTGCTAAGAAAGTCACCTCAGTCTGGAGATGAGGCCCTGCCCTGCCCAAGGCAGACCACCACCACTAATAACTGACTGGTATCAAGATAAGAAGCAGGAGAATTCTTAGTTCCATTCATAATCTGTAGCTCCCCATGAAGTCTGGCAGAGCTGTGGCCAAGACCATACATAACACTTATTCTGTCCCTGTCCTAACCTTCCTCCCTATTAAGATGTCTGAAAATACTCCCTACAGAAACTGCTTGCCCCACTTCCTACTTTAGATCTTAGGCTCTACTGCAGGGAACCTGCTGTAACACCACATCCACTTCCGGTCATACAGCACTTGGAACAGTCTTAACTAAGAGACAGGAGAGCAAGCTTAGGTTTGAACACAGAACCCAAGGGAACGTTAATTCTACGTACACTAGTAGGGGAAAAGAACATTTTGGCAACCAAACTCCTCTCCAGGGATTAGACACCAAAAAAGTCTAGTCTCCACTAAGCACAGCATTTATTTTCCCATATCCCACATGGTGTTGCTTTTTCTTTTCAAAATGCATCTCACTATTGCTAGCATTCAGCAGAATTTCAACACAGGCTGACAGCTCACACGCTTCTAAGTTTATCTGGGCCCTAGAGTTTACAAAGCACTCCACGTACTCCATGCATGTTTCACAGACTGGTAGCATCTTGTCCTCTGAGAACTTAATTAGAGATGCTAAATTCCAGATGTGCTCCAGGTCTACTAAGTGAGAATGTCTGGTCTGGTGTCAGCAACCTGTGTTTTAACATGACCTTAGGGTTACTCTGTGAACATGAGTAGTTGAGGAACACTGGTATGTATCACCTCCTACAACTCATTGAAAGGTGAATTGATTGGCTGACATCAAATTACAGGCAAAAACTGCAAATGCAACAGGAACCAAACATTCATATGAACACACACACATATGCACACACACACACACACACACACACACACACACACACACACACACATCTCTGACCTGTTTGCATGCTATAAGGTACAAGCTTAGGCTTCAGCTGAGACTCTGAAACCTAGAACAACACTTGCTAACTTGGATAAACCATTTACCTCCTTTAGCCCCTGTTTCTTAAAATGGGAACAACCCCATTACTAGTTCATGCTAACTTTATGAATGATAATTTACTCAGTGGAAGGCTATGCAATCTCATAGACAGGTAGGTTTATATCTATAGACCTTCTATTGGGTCTGCAGCCTTTTAATTTAAATGTTTTGTTCCTCGCTGTTGTTTGTTTAGAAGTTATGGAAATATTGATTCCTTCTTTTCTCAAATAATGTTAAAAAAATACTGTGTTCAAGGTCCACCCAGGACTATGGGGAAAAAATAGAAAAACTAATGCTTATCTGAAAGAGCACATCAACATTTGATCATGGATTAAAATACTAAGTGTTGACCTGGAAGCCAGTTATAGTTGTTGTTTGAGTTAGCCTGTCCTCTCCAGAAGTACATGGGATAACTCAGCTGTGTCTTAAGTGTCTCCTGTTCTCAGACAGGAAAGCCTTACTCACATCAACAGCAGGCATATCCATCACAGGGGCATCGAATGAGCTCCTTTACTAGTCTGCAGTAAAACTGTGTCTGCTGACATCACATGGTAAAACATACAAGACAGACCAAAGAACAAAAAGGCAGGCTTAAGCTCCTCAGTAGCAGCCAAGGACAGGACCAAGATACATCAGGGACCGCATAGTTAAGAATGGTGCAAATAAGTGTCTATCACTACCAGCTAAGGAAGCCCAGGATTGAAATGGTAAGTGTTTAAATGTTGGACAGTGCAAATGACTTGGGGCCTAGAGTTATGCAAAATGAAACTCTCTGCTCTCTGGTTAGTTTCGTTTTATTGTGACGAAATTAGTTTTAGGACAGCATGAGATAGACAATAAGTAATTCCCTTTTCTGTTAGTTCTCCTAAAATGCAATTATAGGTACTTCTAAGTAACTAATTACATCATAACCCGAGGAAGGGGATGCTCCCTTCAGAGCACTATAGAATTTCTTAGAGAAGCAGAATGGCTATTAATAAAAATCCTGTATAAACCATTCAGTCACTGTAGCAGATTTAGGGGCAATCTTTCCACTGTGACATTTTAGATTTCTTTTTTTGTAACACGATATAAATTTTGGATCCTTGACGGTATCAATGTAAATTTTAATCTCATTTGGGAAAAGGGATTAACATCTCCATAATTTCTAAAAAGATAAATAGCAAGGAACAGGATGTTTTAACAAGCAGAGCCTTTAGCAGAAGGTCTGCAGATGTTGCCTGGTCCTTTCCAGCACTGGAGTCTGTGGCCTGTCTCTAGGATGATGCAGGAAGCCTTGAGACGGCTTACTCTATAACACCAGATAAAAGTCATGGTCAGGCAGCCCCATCTGCTTCCTTCAGGAAAGAAACTTTACAAAGTCGGAGCCTCGAGGGATGAAATTTCCTAAGGGTCTCCAACTTAACTCAAGCAATATGTTCTTCCTCCATGTAATCTTGGAGCTGTTGTGGGGGGTGGTGCAGACAGCTGGATGCCCTGCCGGTGCTGGCACATCGTGGAAATGGAAAGGCGCCATCTGGACCACTCCCCTTGCTGATAGAACATGGCAATGCCGAACTGCCAGTTTCCAAATGTTGCATCTGGGTAGAATTGAATTTCCTCCTTAAAATAAAAAAGGAAAAACATGTTTGACATATACATTTCTGTGTGATCATCTCCATAACCCTTTCTTAATTTCTACAGTGTTCTCTTTATGAGAAGTATGACATGAACCACCAAAAGCTACGAGCAAGGTTTTGTTGGTCTAGCTGAGTTTTTCTTATGAGTTGAAAAAGAAGTCTATAGAAACAGTTTCCATATACAAAATACTGTCCCACTCATCTGAGAAACATTCTGAACAGATCCCTCAGCAGACAGGTAGAAGGGGAACACCTTACGTTCATACAGTCAGAAAACACAAATTTGCCAGAATACTCTGGTGGCTGTATTTCCATGCTAGAAAAACCTGGAATTAATTTTCCTTCCTACGAACTATTTTGGTTCTGAAGAACATTCTAAGGGTAATAATAGTAGCAATTAGAAGCACGACTTGAATTCAGAGTGACTTGCTTGTAAGAGGGACCAAGAATCCTCCTGGAGAACACGAGCCTGCCTCTCTCTGAGTACAGTTATAGATTTGAGATCTCTTGTTATCTTACCGTGGCAACCTTATTACTTAATATCTCAAGTGTTGAACCTTTGTCATTCTACTCCTTTAGGGGAGCCTTTCGACTGCTTCCCCTGGGTTCCGCTCACATCCCTGTCTTCACTATGTTCTTCAATGCACATGTCACAAGCTCACGTCCCCAGACCAAGAATTACAGCAAAAGCTTAGACAACTTGGCTCCACCCTCAGCAGCTTTCTTAGTTCTACTACCCATAGCTAATGGAAAGCAAGAATCCAAAGGGTCAGTGCCAAATCAAAAGCAATGCTTAGGTCCGCTGCACTATTCAATTTTAATAATAGTTGCTAAATATATACTCCGCTGGGAACTTCAAGGCATACAAAGACTAGAGAAAACTTTAATTTGAACATGAGGAGTTCACAATGGAGAGGGAATCAAACCCAAGTTACTGTAAAGTAGATTTAACTATGCTCACCAGACCAACAGTACCACCTAGGACCTTACGTATCAGAAACAGCAGCAGCTCTGTGAGAGGCCGGAACTCCGTGCTTGTTTGCTTGATGGTTGGATGGTATAACTCTTCCGGGTGCTTTTGTTGCTTCCTAATGTTTGAGAATCACCATTACCAAGTGATATAACACAAAGGAATAAAGGGAGGGAAATATTTAAAGGAAAAGAGCAACTGTTTTTAGGGTGGGGCTCATGAGCTCTTTCCCATTCCCTTCCACATAGAATGTTGTCTGAAAGCGGCTTCCTGGATTGGCAACCTTTGCTAAGTAAGACACTGGCATGCAGGGAGTGGTGGAGTATGAGGGTGTTCCAAGGGAGCGACACGTGAGCGAAGTCATAGATATTTTTTAAATGTATCTTTTATAAATTATTTTTCTTATTAATTATTTTCTTTACATTTCAAATATTGTCTGCCTTCTTGGTCCACCCTCCACAAACCCCCCCAGCCTAACCCTCCTCCCCTTTGCCTCTAAGAGAGTGCTCCCCCACCCACCCATCCACTCCCATCTCACCCCTCTAGCACTCCCCCTTCTCTGGGACATCAAGCCTCCACAGGACCAAGTGCATTCCCTCTCACTGAGGTCAGATAAGGCAGTCCTCTTCACAGACTGAGGACACAGACAAGCCCATGCTCTTTAGTCTCTGGGAGCTTTGTGGGGTCCAGTTAGTTGGTACTGTTGTTCTTCTTATGGGGTTGCAATCCCCTTTAGCTCCTTCAGTCCTTTCCCTAACTCTTCCCTAGGGGTCTGCAAGCTCATTCCAACGGTTAGCTGTAAGTATCTGCATCTGTCTCAGTCAGGTGCTGATAGAGCCTCTCAGAGGTCAGCCATGCCAGGCTCCTGTCTGCAAACAAAACAGCATCAGCACCAGTGTCGGGGTTTGGTGCCTGCGCGTGGGATGGATCCCAAGTTGGGGTGCTCTCTGGGTGGTTTTTCCTTTAGTTTCTGCTCCACTTTTGTCCCTGCATTTTCTTTTTACAGTAACAATTCTGGGTCAAAATTTTAGATGGGTGGGTGGCTCCAACCCTCAACTGGGGGTCATGTCTATCTACTGAAGGTGATCTCTTCAGGTTCCACCTCCCCACTGTTGGACATTACAGCTAAGATCATCCCCATGGGGTCCTGGGAGCCTCTCTCATCCCTGGCATCTGGGCCTTTCTAGTGGTTCCCCTGTTCCCTACCCTACCCTACACTGCTGCATATTTCTATTCCTTCTCCTGGACCCCTGGGCTTCTCTCCTGTCTCCCCCCATACCTGATCCTGCCCCCTTTTTTTCTGTTCCCCTCTCCTCTCGTACCTAGGTCCCTACCTCCTTCCTTCTTCTAAGTGGGATTGAAACATCCATACTTGGGCTTTCTAATTGATAAGCTTCGTATGGTCTATGGAGTGTATCATGGGTATTCTGTACTTCTTGACTAATACCCACTTATCAGTGAGTACATACGATGGGTCTGGGTTACCTCCATCATTACGATATTTTCTAGTTCCATCCATTTGCCTGCAAAATTCATAATGTCCTCGCTTTTTATAGCTGAGCAGTATTCCACTGTGTAAATGAACCACATTGTCTGTGTTCATTCCTCTGTTGAAGGACATCTGGGTTGTTTCTAGCTTCTGGCTACAGCCTTATTTAAGGCTGCTATGAACATAGGAGAGCATGTGACCTTGTGATATGGTAGAGCATCTTTTGGATATAAGACCAGTAGTAGTAGCTCAGTCTCCAGGTAGAATTATTTCCACTTTTCTGAGGAACCGACAGATTGACTTCCAGAGTGGTTGTATCAGTCTGCAATCCCACCAACAATGGAGGAGTGGTTGTGTTTCTCCACATCCTCTCCAGCATCTGCTGTCATCTGAGTTTTTGATCTTAGCCATTCTGATTGCTGTAGGGTGGAATCTTAGGGTCGTTTTGATTTGCATTTCCCTAATGGTTAAGGATGTTGAACATTTCTTTAAGTGGTTCTCAGCCATTTGAGATTCCTTAGTTGAGAATTCTCTGCTTAGCTCTGTAGCCCATTTTAAATTGAGTTGTTTGGTTTTCTGGAGTCTAGCTTCTATATATATATATATATATATATATATATATATATATATATATATATATATATATATATGAATGATATATATATATATGAATGATATATTTGGGTATTAGCCCTCTGTCAGATGTAGGTTTGGTGAAGATCTTTTCCCAAATCTGCAGATTGCTGTTTTCTTATCGATAGTGATCTTTGTCTCACAGAAGCTTTTCAGTTTCATGAGGTCCCATTTGTCAATTGTTGATCTTAGACCATGAACCATTGGTAATCTGTTCAGGAAAATTTCCCCCATGCCAATGTGTTCAAGGCTATTTCCCACTTTCTTTTCTATTAGATTCATTGTATCTGGTTTTATGTGGAGGTTCCTGATCCATTTGGACTTGAGCTTTGTATAAGTTGATAAATTTGGATCAATTTGCATTCTTCTACATGCAGGCCTCTAGTTAAACCAGCACCATTTGTTGAAGATGCCTTCTTTTTTCTACTGCATGCTTTTGGCTTCTTTATCAAAGATCAAGTGTCCATAGATATGTGGGTTTGTTTCTGGGTCTTCAATTCTACTCTTTTATGAATTCTTTGAGACTTTCATACATATAGTGTCTTTGATTGTATCCACCTCTCAATGCCTCTTCCTAACTCCTCCTAGATATACCCCCACCTCCCCTAACTTTGTGTCCTCTTTCTGTGTTTTATTTAGGGGAAAACTTCTTTTATGTAACTCACTGAGCCCATCTATGCTGCCCAAACACTCCTCACTGTGAGATCATCCAGTGGAATATAATTGATGTACAGGGCTGTTGCTGAAAATCCAGCCATCAGGTAGCTGGAAATATATCATTTGGTGCTTTCTGAAAGAAAAAATATAAAAAAAATGAAGTCTGGGAAAAAAAATCATAGAAATGATACAAAAGATACAAAAGACCCAAAACATAAAACATAAAACATAAAACACACACACACACACACACACACACGAATAAGAGAGAGGGGGGGGGGGAACCTCCAGAAACATACCTGCCTTAGGCAAGAAAATACAAAGTTTCAAAATGAAAGGTGTGCTTTAAACAAGACATGTCTGTTTGCATAATTCCTTGAAAAAATCCAATAAAACGTATTTATTATTGGGTTAGAGAATGTCAAATCCTTGATGACCTTCCAAAGAAGACATCATTTGAGTGTTCTCTGACCAAATCATACAGTTAAGACCATGCGAGATGGAAACATGGTAGAGCAATTGCTCCTCTTGCTTCTCTTCTGGGGATTTTGGCCAAGCTGGGGAAGAAGGACATGGTGGTATTGACTGCATTCAGTAAATCCTCCTAATGTTCTCAAAAATTAAAAAGCTGAACATAATTCCCACTTATGATATCAGGTCTCCTCCAGAGACAGGATTTCAATGGCTTGAATACATGAGATAGAAAAGAAAGCCCTTCTGTGGTCACCAGCCCTATTCCTGTTCCTCTAGGGAAGGCAAAGAAAGCACCATCTGACCTTCCATAGGGCTGATACTACATTTTTACAGGAAGTCTGATAAGGTTAATTAAATCATTTCTGCCTTTCCTTCCAAAAGCTGGATGGCTGTTCATCTGATTCTGACTTGGCATCTTAAAGAAAAATCATATTGCAGAAGTAAAAATGTTGCGTTCACCTCCAGCAGGTCCCCAAGGACAAAAGGCACTCTGGGTGCTTTGCAAGGCTACAGAATCTGAAAGGGCAGAGTAGCAGCTCCATTTCAGCAAAAATAAATATCCTATTACAGCACGTTGTTTTTGCAGCTGACTGAGGTTTTGCTGTAGTGCAAATGAAAAGAAGGTTTCTGGCAGGGCAAAGAACTGTGTCTACATCATTCCTTTATGACGCCATTTTCTCCCCTCGAGCTAGGAAGTCTCAGAGGAATTTTTACTTACAACAAATGCCTAGTACATTTTGCTGTACTCAGCATGTGTGATTTGATTTTAAGGCTATTAAAAAATGAAGATAAAGTGTTGAACCAGTTCTCTGTACCATTTATTCTTTCCTCCATAATTTTCCACTCCATATTGCCTTTTTATTTCAAAATTATGGAAAAATAAGTGAAACCACAGCATGTCTTTGCATTTTTAATTTTTAACCTGATTCTAGTGAGCCATGGCAACCTAGAAGCTGAAATCTGTGTGAGACATTCCAAATCTTCTGGCTTTAAAATAGCAGCACATCTTTTAGCAGTTTAGCTATTCTGAGGTAGATTTTCATGCACATTAATGTTTGTTGAACTGAAGTGTATTTCGTTTTTGCATCTTTTTTTTCTTCTTCTGAGGAATAGAAAGCTTGGGGGGGTTAATGTGTTTTTTTACACCTTACAGAATAAATTTGAATGTGTAAGGCAGGAACTAAGTTATTTATTTTCTATATGCCTTGATTATTGATTAGGACTGACCCTGCTTTGGAAAGTAGGATATTTAGATAATAGACCTGTCCCACTGGGGCCTGTCTGTTAGCATACAGAGTTAAATATATCTTTTTTAAAGTGTGTGTGTGTGTGTGTGTGTGTGTGTGTGTGTGTGTGTGTGTGTGTCTAAGTTAGACCCACGGGAGTTACCTCTCTCCCTCCACCAACTAGGTTCTAGAGATCTAGAGCCCAGGTCATGAGGTTTGGTGACAGATGCTACCTGCTGTGCCTCTCCTTGGCCATGGAAGTTCTTGGGATCAGAAGTGTCTCAGATTTCGCATATTTGGTGAAATGCATAGACTAAAGGAGATTCTACAGTGCAAGATTCTCTGCATGTACCTGCTTTAATTGTGACTTGACCTAGGAAATCATGTTTGGAACCATCTGTAGAGTCATGTCGCTGCTCAGTCTCCCACCTTGAACACTCCAGATCTGAAATTTTCTGATTATTGATGCTCAGTGTGCACCAATGCTGTAGTCTCTGTCTTCTTTTAGATTCCCCCAGAAGCAACCCCTGAGCTGAGCATATGAGTAGACATAGTTTATTTGGGAGGTAATTCTGCAAGACATTAGAGTACTGAGCCAAGGAGAGAAGAGAACTATAAAGCTTTTCTTAAGAAGACATCACTCCCTTGCTGGTTGCTTTTACTGGAAACCTCTGCAAGAGGCCCATGGAGGGATGTTCCAGGGAGGGCTGGTCAGGCAGTTGTCAGTCAATTTAGTTCCTAGTTGAGAGCTCTGGCGAGATGACAAACATCTCAGTGTTATCTATGAATTCAATGCTTTCTCAATGAAAATCCTACTGACTCTTTTGGAGAAACCAGGAATCCAGTTTGAAAGCGAATAGAGAAAAGATCTGTAACAGCTAAAAGAATACCAAAGAGAGTTGAGTCTGAGGACTTAACCTACTCAATTTCAATACTTAATATAATGTTACAATATGCAAGAAAAATGTAGCATCCAGGTGAAAAGTAGGCACATAGATCAATGGAAAAAAATAAAGAGTCCATAAATGGACTAATACACATATTACTAAGTTATCTGTCCAAAGAGCTCAGACTACTTAATGGAGAAGGGCTGGGATTTCATAGAAAGGGTTTTAGGGTCTCTTTACAGACCTTATTCCTTTTACAAAAACTAACAAAAAATAGATAATAAGTGTAAATGTTTAAAGTAGAAAAGTATAGAAACTCTACAGAAAGACGTAAGACAGCACTTATGTAACCCTAGGTTGTTCAACTTTGGACTATACCAAAAGAACAATCTGTAAACAGAAACCCAACACTACTATATTCCATTGGCACCTGGCACTTCTGATCAGTGAAAGCCATTGCCAAGACAATGAATGGCAGAATGGAAAGAAACAATTACAATACCCTGGCCTGGAACAGGATTGGTTTGTATCTAAAATTCCAGAAATCATTAAAATTTGAGGATGAGAAAAATCCAAATAAAAACTTTTAAAGCTGTCTGACTCAATTAAAACAGCAGGTAGGTTACGAACTTGGTTTTAAGATATTTTTAATTGATTGAGAACTTCACATATCACATATATGGTAGATTGGTTTTGATTACATTTACTCTCTTTCCCTCCCATCCAGAAGGACTTATAGGTGGATAACTTTGAATAATGGAATTATACATTATTTTAATTTTTCTCTGTATGTGCATTCAAATTCCTATACACTGAACATGTTTTACTTACATAACAAATGGGGACAGAAAGACTGAGTCTCATACAAAAATGTTAACTGGATTGTGGAGCAAGGCAATCACAGTTCTGAATAACCAGTTTTTTATTTACCAACTGTGTGGATTTAAGAAAGCAACTTATACTTCTGAGCCTCATAACTTTGGCAATGAATGATAATAATATTCACTTACTAGTATTATCAGAGAGTAGAAAATATATACACAGAGTAGAAAATAATTTTCTTAGCCTAGTGGCAATACTGTACACCTTTAATCTCAGCACTTGGGAGGCAGAGGCAGGCAGATCTCTGAGTTCAAGGCCAGCCTAGACAGAGCAAGTTCCAGGACAGCCAGGTCTACTCTGGGAAACCTTGTCTTGAAGACAAACGAAGAATCAAACAAATAAAATTAGACAAATAAAATACTTTTTATGCAGATGCATGTAAATACTTAAAGTTATTATATACATTTTGTATATGTGTAGGGTAGGGATTGAACTCAAGAGTCCTATGTAGGACTTAGGCAAGCTCTGTACCATGGAGCTACATCCTAATCTCTTGATTCCTAGGCACCATGAACTTATGAATTTTATGATCTATAATATTTCTATGAAGATATGAGAAAGCACAAAGTGTGCTATCATATATCTTAGCAATAGAGCATGTCTAGAATGTCCAGGTCTTTGGTTTGATCCCCAGCGATGTAAAAAAAAGGAAAGCAAGCAAGCTGACAAGCAAAAATCCCATACACTTATAGATGAGTGTGGTATTTTTATATGAATATTTAGATCAACTGTGGTTTGTTACCTAGATACACAGGAAACTGTAATCACATAAAGATGTGACCAGAATTTATCTTTCAAAACAAAAATAAAATGACTGCTTTCTTTAGTATTGCTCTAATTTTTGCCAACTCCAACACCACAAAAGTTCTGTCCTAGAACAATTTTTTCTTCTAAAATTTGTGCATAAGAATCCATAGGGCAGTGCACCAATTATAGGGGCTAGCTGCTTTCATGTGCAGACAGCTCAGAGACACTTTAATCCCTGAGGGATTCTTGTCCTTCTTGTAAAGCTAAGAGGACAATGCTTGTTAAGTGGCAATATGAGTTCTGTAAAATTCATAAACAGAAGTCTTGATTCCCAGGACCTGAGGATATGACTTTATTTGAGTCCTGGGTATGTTAAGAGATAGTCATTGTCTTAGGCACTGTTTTAGTCAGGGTTTGTATTCCTGCACAAAACATCATGACCAAGAAGCAAGTTGAGGAGGAAAGGGTTTATTCAGCTTACACTTCCACATTGCTGCTCATCACCAAAGGAAGTCAGGACTGGAACTCACACATGGCAGGAACTTGGACGCAGGAGCTAAGGCAAAGGCCATGAAGGAGTGCTTCTTACTAGATTACTTCCCCTGGCTTTCTCAGCTTGCTTTCTTGTAGAACCCAGGACTACCAGCCCAGGGATGGCACCACCCACAATGGGTCCTCCCACCCTTGATCACTAATTGAGAAAATGCCTTATAGTTGGATATCATAGAGGCATTTCCTCAACTGAGGCTCCTTTCTCCATGATAACTGCAGCTTATGTCAGGTTGACACTCACAACCAGCCAGTACAGTTAGGGTTACTATAATAATGAACACCAATAACAAAAGCAACTTGAAGGGTTTATATGGTGTATAATTCCACATTGCTGTTCTTCATCAAAGGAAGTAAGGAAAAGAATTTAAACAAGGAAGAAACCTGGAAGCAGGAGCTGATACAGAAGCCATGGGAGAGTGTTGCTTACTGACTTGTTTATTGTGGCTCAGTCGACTACTTATAGAACCCAGGACCACCAGCCCAAGGACGCCATCACCCACAATGGGGCCCTATCTTTTCAATTACTAATTAAGTAAATGATTTGCAGCCAGAACTTATAGAGACATTATCTCAATTGCCATTTTTTCCATTCAGATTGCTCTAGTTTATGTCAAGTTGACATAAAAGTGGCCAGCATAGTAATATTAAAATAAGTGTGCTAAAATAATATGACTGGTACCCTTATATGTAGAAGATATTAGGACACAGATCCACAGAGGGAGAAGACTGCCACTTATAAGTGATGGAAAGGGGCCTCAAAGGAAGACAGCTTTGTCAACTAATTCAGACTTCTAGCTTTCACAATCATTACATGTGAAAATATTGAAAGGAACCTTCCAGGTATGGAATAGAAAACACAGGGTTTCTTTCCTATGGTCATCTAAAAAAAATCATTTAACTATAGGACATGACTACTTACCAAAGTTAAAGTTATAGCAACCTCTCCTCTTCCTCCTCCTACTTCTATTTCTCCTCTTCTACCTTTTCCTCCTCCTTTTCCTCCTCCACCTCTTCCTTCTTCCTTTTTGAATACAGTCTGGGCAGGGCCTGCCTATGCAGCCCAGACTGATACGGACCTCATAATCCTCCTGTCCCAGCATCTCAAGTGTTTGGATTACAGGCATGTGCACCATTCTCCAGTGTGAGACTACTTCTATTTCAAGATATATAGCAAGGATATTCCATTATTGAGTTTAAAATAAAATGCATGAAGAAAGAGCCCAGATTACAAGTTTTTGTTTGATCTTTCTGTGACCATGTAAGGCTGAGATTCATAGTGGAAGGAAGAAAGACTAAGAAACTGAAAAAGGTGCAATTAATATTCATGACAACAAAGAGAAAAGA
Organism: Rattus norvegicus; assembly: GCF_021556685.1. NCBI lineage: Eukaryota > Metazoa > Chordata > Mammalia > Rodentia > Muridae > Rattus > Rattus norvegicus. The sequence goes on from NC_141536.1 coordinate 123,858,864, forward strand.
TAGGGTGAGCAAGGAGATGAGATAGCCCAATTGCAAATATCAGAAGAATTAGGAACAAGAAGAGATCCTGGAACCATTATTAGGAGTAGGATATTGGGGAATCAGGGCAAGCGTAATTTTAGAAAGGATGCTAGGTAGAAGAGAATATGGTAACTGCACATACTTCTATAAATCACTGTTGTGCGATCTTTTACACCAGCCTCTATAGTTTTTGGTTCATGACATTCTTGCTGATGTTCTGAAATGCTGAAAAGGTTGTAAAATTTAAAAGAGGAGCATACAACAGTTCAGTCCACTTAGTCATTTTCTCTCAACATTTTCTACAGGGTGGAATGCACAGTAATAAGCTGTAAGGACAGTGACTAAGCAAAGGGTCTTTTAAATTGAGCTCTTCCTTCCATTTAATTTCCCTGGCTTTAAAGTGTCTGCTGTGCAGCCCATCTGTTGTTCTATTTTGATTGTTTTTGGCAAACAGATGCATGAGGAGAACACTGTCGCCTTTTCTGTTTTATGTAACCCCAGAGATACAATCAGAATGTTAGTCAGATTTCATTTCTTTTGTAGGAAAAAAATCCAAAGCACTTTTTAAAAAGCAAACAAACAAACAAAAAGTATTGGTTCTTTTTCAATGGAAAACTAGGCATTGTCTAACACAACCTTACAGGATATGTGAGTTTATGAGCTCACAACCCTTCATTCTATTTGAGCTCTTTACAGTTTTGCAAGCTATAAAGAACTGGAAATATGAAAATGATTCAAAATTTGCAAGCATCACTATTAAAGCAAAAGCATTTTGAACTCAAGTGAAACTTTGTTTCCTCAACAATTGTTAATCTTCTGCACTTTCAATCTTTCCCTTGTCAACCTCTGATCCACTTTCTGTTCCTATGGTCTGCCTACTATGGGCATCCTATCTGAAGGGACCATGGAATACCTGATCTGTATCTCGCCCCTTTGAGAGAGAAAATACTATTTTCAAAGTCCATCCATACTATAGTGAGAATAGATACACATTCCCTTTCAAGGTAGGATGGTGTCCAACGTTTTGTTTGCCTGTTTATCATTTGATGAACAACCTGGTGACTTCTATGTTTTCAGCATTATAAATAATTTTTGCTGTGTTAAATAAAGAAACGGGAAAGAGTTTTGTCTACAAATATGTCGACAAACCTGAAGATTCAACGGATCCTTTTCATCTCTATAGCTTCGTCGAAGGATTTCTAGTAACCTGCACTTGTGTCTTCATTTTAGATTAATTAATGAGATAAATAAAATCTTTGACATGTATCTACTTTTGTATTTGTGAAAGCAACAGGAGTTCCTCTTTTCCTTGATAATGCATAAAAATAAAAAAGATAATAGAGTTTATCTTTTCCTTAATACTTTTATAAACTATTTAAAGTCTTTAAGCTGGTATGGGCCTAGCTGAATACTAGTTCTACTAGAGTTTCTACTGAGCATGAGAAATGTAAATTACTCTCAGGATGAGCAGGCGATGGTTGGGGACTGATGGGTCTGCATTGACCTCATCACACTTCTGACAGAAGTCTCAGCTGTGTACATCTCCAACAAACCAAAGCAACCTAGCTATGACCCGCATGGCGTGTTTTTTCTGACAACCAGTTGGACTTCTGAATATCACACAGAAGATGAAAACACCATGAGAATATTTTTTAGCTCGGCACCACAGCAGCGACTAGTCTAAAGTGAAAGCGAATACAGCTCAGTTTGCCGCTGCCTGCTGTTTGGCATGAACTCAACAGTTGTTCAAACAGTCAGCCTCAGCTGGTTGTAGCAGAACATACCTGTAATCTCACCAGTCATGGGTGGAGGCAAGAAGACCTCAGGCTCAAGGCCAGTCAAGCCTGCATAGCCAGACTGTGCTTCCACAGAACAACCAATACGTACGTACATACATACATACATACACACACACACACACACAAACACACATACACACACACACACACACACACACACACACACACACACACACCACACACACTTGCACAGGTGCAAATCTTAAGTGAACATTTTTCCTCTCCAGTTCATAAAATTCAAGGACAAGAACATGGGACCCAAATTAGTATCTTTGATTTTTATTTTCTGTGTATGTGTGTGTGTGTGTGTGTGTGTGTGTGTGTGTGTGTGTGTGTGTCTGTGTTTGTCTGTGTGTGTATGTGTCTGTGTGTGTATGAGAGAGAGAGAGAGAGAGAGAGAGAGAGAGAGAGAGAGAGAGAGTTGCTTATGTGTGCATCCCTACATTTTTTTCAAGTATGTGGGTGTATGTATGTGTTAGCACATGTGGAGGCAGGGTCTCTCAAGCAAACCTAGAGGTAGCCTTGCTGGCAGGTGTTTCTGGAGATCTCCTGTCTTTACTTGTGGAGGCTGAAATTACAAAAAAATACCACATACTAACCCAGTGTTCACAGGGTTTTCTGGTGATCTGAACTGTCCTTATGATTATATAACAAGCATTCTAACAACAGAGCTATCTTCTCAGCACCTAGGAAAGTATCTTAATAGATAATACTTAAAGCATAATTTTCAAAATGTTTAAAATCAGTAATTTTCAAATAAATTTGAACAGAACGGTATCTTGTTTAGGGTTTTACTGCTGTGAACAGACATTATGACCAAGGCGACTCTTATAAAGGACAACATTTAACTAGGGCTGGCTTACAGTTTCAGAGGGTCAGTCCATTATCATCAAGGCAGGAGCATGGCAGGGTCCAGGCAGACATTGGGCTAGAAAAGCTGAGAGTTCCACCTCTTGATCCAAAGGCAGCTAGGAGAAGACTGGCTCCCATGTGGTTAGGAGGAGAGTCTTATTGACTACCCTCACAGTAACAAACTTTCTCCAACAAGGCCACACCTACTCTAACAAGGCCACACCTCCAAATAGTGCCACTCCCTTGGCAAAGCATATTCAAACCACCACAATTGGAAAACACATCTTTATTAAGGTCATTAACAAGTAAATGTTCATTTGGAGCCAACAAAGTTGATTACATGGTCAAGTCAAGATTAGAAAGTAATAAAGTTAGGGAACTGAGGGCCCTAAGATCTTTTGGAAATCTAGGTATATGGTACACACTTATAATCTCAGCACTGGGAGACTAAGATAAGAGAATCATGAGTTTGAGGTCCAGTTTGTTCAAGGAAGCCTTAGCTACTTAGACAGACTCTATCTTAAAGAAGAAGGAAGAAAAGAAGGAGGAGGGATAGAAAGAGAAAGAGGAAGAAGAGGAGTACCAAAAAGAAGAGGAGTTAGGAGAGAAAAGGTAGAGAACATCTATAGATTATAGGTTATTTTTAAAAACATTATAATACTTATTCTTTGAAAATTGTACATATGCATACATTGTACTTGGACCAAGTTCACCTTCAATTCATCCCCTCCAACTCCCCCTAGATGCCCTCCCTCCATGACTTCCATATTCCTTCCAACTTTATGAATTCTTTTTAATGAACTATTGAGGACAGCTAATGCTGACAATATGGATATAGATTTGGGGCCATCTACTGGAGAATGGTCAACCTAACATGGACCACAACCTTAAGAAAACTGACTCTCAGGGGAAGACCTGGTGGGGCTTGCCTTGAATCTCAGCACTTAGGAAGCAGAGGCAGAGGGATCTCTGTGAATTCAAGGCCAAGCTAATCTACAAAGCAAGTTCTAGGACAGCTAAGGCTGTTACATAGAGAAACCCTGCTCAAAATCCCTCCCCAACAAAAAAACCTGACTCTCCCTCCCTAGCAGTCATCAGTTGACAATAACTCCACTCATATGCCCTCCCCATTCCATGATCTCTGGCTTGAGTTGATATGAAATTAGCTTATTAACTCTTGGGTTTCCATAAGGTATTTTTATAAAGCCTAAATTTGGCTAACCCATCTACTACTACCTCCTTTCTCTAACCCTTTCACCTCATCCCTGATTAATCCTTTAGGCCCAGGTATTTTCCTCTATGTTCATGTTACATGTATTTTCTATCCCTCTGATTATATTTTCAATTGAGTGGTAAGACAGTAAGCTTTCCTATGGCCTTCCATATATCTCTACTTAGGATTACCACCTTCTCCCCCAATATCCTTGGCATGTTTCACTGCTCCCTGCTCAAGCCCCTCTCCCCTCAGTATTCCACCTCTCTACCTTCATTTTACCTGTAAACTAGTATCCCTGACCTTCACCATGGTACCCAGTATCCCTGACCCTTACCATGCAAAGGCACTTCTCTAGTTTCCTGGATTCCATTCCTGTTCCAAGTTAAACACCGAAAGCAAGAGATTTGAAGCCCAGATGTCTACACAAAAAGCTGAGATGTCTACATGAGATAGAACATGTGGGATTTATCCTTCTGGGCCTGAGTTACTCCATTCTGTATGTTTGTTTCCAATTTCATCCCCTTACCTGGACATTTCCTGAATTCGTTTTTCAGTACAGCTGAGTAATATTTCATGTGTATAAGTACCACAGTTTTGTTATCCGTCATCTGTAGAAGAACATCTAGGCTGCTTCCATTTTCTCTCTTTTGTAAATAGAGTGTCTGTGAGCAGGGATGTGCAGGGACTCTGTAGCAGGATACTAAGGCTTTCGGGTGTATGCCCTGGAATGCCATAGCTTCATCACATGGCAGTTAGATTTTTATTCACTTTTATTGAGAAACCTCCAGTATGATTTCAAAAGTGGTTGTATCAGGCTATAGTCCCAACAACAGTGTATACGAGTTTGCCATTTGTCTTCAGCTTTTGTTGTCATTTTTCTTCCTGATGATGGTGATATGACTGTGATGAGATAGACTTTTGAAGTAGGTTCCATCTCCATTTCCCTGAGGACTAGAAAGATTGAGCATTTCCCAAGTATTTCCTAGTTGTTTCCTTTCTCTCTCTTTTTTTCAGTTATTTATGTATTTTATGTATAGGAGTACACTGTACTGCCTTCAGACACACCAGAAGAGAGCATTGGATCCCAATACAGATGGTTGTGAGCCACCATGTAATTGCTGGGAATTGAACTCAGGACTCTGGGAAAGCAGTCAGTAGTTTTAACCGTTGAGCCATCACTTCTGCCTCCCATTTCCTCTTTTGCATATGCATGTGAGTGCATGTGCATACATATATGCTCACATACACACGCGCGCGCACACACACACACACACACACACACACACGCACACAAAAACAATAAATAAAATGTAGAACTTTAATAGGAAGTCCTGATTGACTTGGAACTCACTATGTAGCCCAGACCTGGAAGCCTCTAACTTCTAAGAGCTCCTATGCCACCACACATGACCCAGTGTAAAATTAATTAATTAATGAGTAAATATGGGAAAAGCTTCCTTGATCTCTGCCCCAAAAACTCTAACCCTTCTCTGTTTTGCATAATGCTTGGGTATGCTCACAGATCACTGTTTGTTTATAACAAGGGCATGATTCCAATCATTCCCACAAGTTCAATACTAACCTGAAGGTCATCAAATGCTGAATGCCTTCCTCCTATAACTGTCATAAAAAAAAAATCACCTCTTGCTATCTGTCTGGAGCATGGATCCCAATACAGATGGTTGTGAGCCACCATGTGGCTGTTGGGAATTGAACTCAGGACTCTGGAAAAACAGTCAGTCTGGAAAACACAAGTACTCCCTAATTGTTGCTGTTTGGATAAGGACTCTACCATGGGAACTGTGTTTAACAGTTGGTTCTAATTCAGGAGCAACACAAATCTAAACATACCTTGATTAAAGCATCAAAGAATTTTAAATAAATGGCTCATTAAACCAGAATAGTATTAGAATACAAATTATAAATGGATATTTCCCTTGAATAGTGTCTTTTTTACAAGAGGAACTCAATATTTGTTGGCTGCTTTCATTGCTGACACTGTGATAATGTTCTGTGCTGGGACTCAGAAGCCACCTCTGGTACTTGCTCTTCTTCAGATAAAAACATTTGTCTGTGGAGTTAGGAGTCATATGATTAATCTAGGGTGATTGAATCCTGAGATTAGTCACTCATCTACATCTGTTAAAAAATGATTGCAAATAGGATTGTACCCTGAGCTAAAACCAGGAACATATATAATGATGGCTGCAATTTCATTCACCAAAACCACTGTTCATCCATTTTCAAAGTCTAGTCGCTCAGCACACATGTGCCAGGCCCCAAACAGTGAGGAGGCAAACGATATAATATGGCTGGACACTGGCCTTCCACAACAGATGACGACTTATATTTTATTCTCCAATCATAAATTATAAAATATACATTAAACTCACAAAAAAGGCTCTCTTACCAACTCTGAAACCTTTCCATGCTAATTGTTTTTGATAAATTCTAGTAATTGATGTCACCGATGTTAGTTTTCAATTGCTATACCATTCAATGGATCTCAAGTTCTTAGTTCAAGGTCATTCTTTTTTAAAAGTTTCATGATGTGAATTTAAATTAATATTCAATGTATTTTCTTTCACTAGAAATCAGAATTGTGCGGGAGCACTGTTTAGTGAGAACTAATTTGTTCCAGTGATACCAACATCCCTCTGCCCAATGCTAACACTTTTGTTTTAGTCTGCTTTCCCTGTAGAACATAGCCTGAGGAAAAAGCAGGCAATTTATTTGAAAAATAACCTCAGAGAGCAAAGGAGTGCATCAAGGCAGGAAGGAAAACAAAACAGGAATATGTTGCTGACTGAGCCAGTGAGACGAGAAATCATCATCTTATTTAATATACCTCAGGAACAAAATAAGGGAGCATTTACTCGCACACTGGCTTCCATCTCTTGATAAGCAAGGTCCACTGTAGTCATCTGCAATGAACATGCGTAGATGCTGAGCGATTCCCGAGAGCGTTTCTACAAATTGGAGGTGACTGGTGTAAGTGAGATAGACCTCCTGAGAACTGGTCAAGGTGTGTCCTGAACTTGTAACTGTAGTGGCAGAAAGAGTAGGACAAAAATGATTGTCAGATGAGCACAAGGGCTGTTCAATATACTTTCACTTCCCCAGTGAGTCTCTGAGATTTCTCCCTGCTAAAATGGTTATCTTTCACTTAAAAAAAAAATGTTTACACTTGAGAACACTGTGACTACATGAATCAGATAGCTGGACTTTGACCTCAAGACTGCCTTTTACCTCAGAGAAGTCCTACCCTAAAAAATGTATTATAGTAACCAGACTTACCACTCATGAATGAATGAGAGAGTAAAACGAGAAGATACAAAACTCTCAGGCTAGGTGTCTTAGTTAAGGTTTTGATTGTTGTGATGAAACACCATGACCAAAAGGCAAGTTGAAGAGGAAAGGGTTTATTTGGTTTCACTGCCACATTGTAGTCCATCACTGAAGGAAACCAGGATAGGAAATCAAACAGGGAAGGGACCTGGAAGTAGGAGCTGATACAGAAGCCAGGGAAAAGTTTATTTTACGTATATTTAATAACAGCACAATTTATTGAAAACATTTTTTGGTGAGTGTTAGCTCAACGCCTTATGCATAACACAGCAGACATAAATCTCTTTGAGGAACAAAGTAAGATAAATAAAGATCAGACACAACCACATCAAAACCCTCTGTAGGGTACATGTTACACCTTTGTTAATCCTACTGAGGCTAAGACCACTAACACAATTTAAAGCCAAATTTGAAGCAAGGTTTGATTAAATACTGGCCAGATTGATGGACTCTCTAGCCAGGTCCCTCTATGGGCTTCCAGAAAATGGCCCCAACTCACATTTTGCATGAGCTTAAAAAGGCAAAACCCACAATTCAACTCATTTCCCATCGAGTCGAATCAGGGGCAAGCATTCATTCCGATGTATTGCCTGCTCATGTATCTCATGCCAAGATGTGATCAGGCATATTCAGTGCAAATGGGTCAAACAAACACAGGGCAGACAGAAACTTATACCTGTCTTAACTGCAAACAGAACCATTAAACTGTGAGGTATATTATTTCTGTTTTGGTCTCCCTTTAACGCGCAAGGTGTACTGTTTTTGTTCCTCTTTTGGTCTCATAGGGTCTACAAGATTGACTGATTAAAAAAAAACACAAGCTGATGATAAGGGTCTGGGGGAGGGTCTGATGTAGTCTCCAGCCACACAAATAGGACAAAGGTCATCCATTAGGCTAGAATATTCTGCCCTCCCAGCCTTCTAAGCAGGTAACAGGTATTGTATTCCTTCCTTTACAGGAACCGCCTTGCTGTGCTAACATTCTGTGTTACCCCTGTGATTAACTGGGAGGACAAAGACCTCATTGCCTTTTAATAAAATTGTGAGGCATTTTAAATATTTTTTAAAGGACTAATTTATTATAAACAACAATTTCTACCACTGAGGACATTCCAAAGGTTTCTGAAACTCAGTGCTAGGGACAAAAGCCACATACATTTTTAAAAATTATTCAGCATTGGGATACATAGAGTTACTCACTGACAGGTATTATCATTTCTCGTAGCTAGAAGAAGCTCTTCCACATATTTCTGTCCCTTTTCCCCAACCCCACCCCCTTAACATTCCTCTGTTGGTTTTTTAATTTAAAAGGTTAATGTGGGATTAGGCATCATAGTATACTCACATGATCCTGGGGATGCTGAAGTAGGAAATTTGGGAGTTTGAGGTCAGCTAGGAATACACAATAAGATCCTATCTTGATATTTTTTTTCCTTAAACAGAAAAAGAAAACTGTAAAAGCTTTTAGTAATGAATGAAAGTAAAGAAGCAACAGTTAAGTTTAATTTTCCTTGACAGAATGCACAAAGTGTTGCTATTTTACTGTGTTTAAAAGACAAAATATGAGCAGTTATATTTTAGAGTTTCCTAAACTGAATCCCTGAGGTAAATATGGGGAAATTATCTAGATAAACCATCAATAGTTCATGCTCTTAAGGCATTCAAATTCTAGGCAGAGGCATGACATTAATGTGACACTCGCCAGAAGGAAAAATTAATGTGGTCCAAAAAGCAAGCCAAGTAATAGTGTGAGAAAGTTCCCAAGTAAGCTAAAAAATGAATTTAATAAATAACAAATGACAGTGAATAATGACTCCTGGTTTTGGAGATTGCGGCATTATTTACAGGCAAGTATTAGTATCACTCTTGGTAGGATTTATACCTTTCTTGGGAGGATAGGACATTGGAAACCAATTGACAGTCAGGAACCCAGTCTTGGGGGTGAGAGTTCAAGTGTAGTCCACAAGCAATTCATCTTTGCTGTAGGACTGAAACACAGCACACCCAGCAGCAACACAGTCACGTTTATAGAGGGTTTTGTGGGAAGCTGTGCTCTCCTCAGGACAACTAAACTGCGGAGATCTGCTGAAGAGAGTGTTGAATTACAGGAAGGAAAGATCCCAAACCCAGCATGCAAAGGTGGTATATGAGGTTAATAAACTAAGGAGAATGGATTGGGTCATCAAAAACCTTGTCTCAAAACAGGTCAAATAAAGGGAGAGTGAACAGGATGCACATTCTTGAAATCAAAAAAAGCAAAGAGGGCCAAGAACATGGCTGCAATGCAAACCAACTGGACTCTGGGTCAAGCAAAGTCTGACTGTACACAGCCTCATTCAGTGTTTCTTGGGAAGAACATGCCTTTCATTCTGCTAATAAGGGAAAATCAGACCCCAAGTGAAGTGAAGAGTGGTCAGGGCTGGTGCTTTCAAGCGGTTCCACATGATATTGCAAACGAGGAAGAAAGCACTAGTACATTCTTAACAAAAACGGTTAAGTCAAGCTTCCCACGTGACAGTCTCTAGGTGTAACTGGTATTGTTGATTGTTTTTAATAAATCGGCTGGCAGCTTTTCCATGAGGGCAAGCGCCATCCAGCTCCTGTGGACATCAATCACTACATTAAAGAGGCCTGAGGCTAGGGAAGAACAGGCTTCTCCTCTGGGAAAGCTGAGGGATCCAGAAGGCTGGCCCAGGATCTCATCACTGAGAGCAGTTTGTGTTTCTCACCCTGACTCAAGAAGCCTGCGTCTGACTGGGCAGCATATGAGAATAGCAAAAAGCGAAAACTCAATTTGCATCATCTCATTTGACCTTTACACCACAAGAGGATGTTGTTGTTGATGTTGTTGTTGTTGTTGTTCTATATTTGAGAAAACAGCAAAACTAAACCTTTTTTAAAGTTGATATTGAGAAATGGTCTCTTGGTTTTCTTTAAACTTGCAATCCTCCTGCCTCCTTTCCAAGCTGTGATCACAATTTTAACCTGAGGATTAAGATTACTGTTAACTCTTCTAAGTGCTTTCAGTGGGAGAAGTAATGCTGGGAGCTCTTTCTGAACTGATGTTTTCCTATCTAGTTCATAATAGTTTGTTGACATCATTCACTTGCTGAGTCTGCTTTTTATACTTAATACACTTAGTGTTTGAACAAAAAGGACAATCACTTTTTCCTAGAAATAAAATGGTATTTTTCAGGCCCTTAAGTAACATTTCATTGTGTTTTGTTTGATCAATAGTTCATTTCTCATTTTTAATTAAATAAAGTATAACCCCTCTGGGACAATGAAAAATCTACATCGACGATAACAGATTTTATTGCAAGAGATCCCTTAGAGGGATACAAAGTTATGAAATTGCTGTGTGAAAGATCACATTTCAGAACATTCTGGAAAACTGGTCAAAAGGTTTACATAATTTACATAACTACCAATAAAGGAAGAGGAAATGTAAGATCCAAATTATGTTTTAGTTTTAATCACTGAGCCTAAGAAGTCCAAGAAATAAAAATGCTTCTGACCTGTAAGCCCCTCACCCAAGGAAAGATGCTTCCTAAAATGCTGGAGGCTGTTGCTTATGAGAGATAATAAGCCACATGTTTTCACTCTCCTAAACAAGTTTTGTTGACTCATCTACACTGGACATGCTTCATTACATATGGACAGGAAGTATGCTTGCCACTGATTGAACATAAGTGAGAAGTACATAGGCAGGATATATGGTAGGATGTATGTTTGCTCCTGATTGGACCTGAAGAGAACTGTGGTGAGTTGTGGGTTTGACCTTTTTAAGTCCCTGCAAACCATGACTTGGGGTCATTTTCTGGAAACCCAGAGATGGACCGGCCAAAGAGTGCATCAACCTGGCCAGTATTTAATTAATGTTTGCTTCAAATTGTAGAAGTGGTCTTATTGTCAACCAGTCGTATTAGAGAAACATGAGCCATACGTAGGTTTCCTAACTGTGTTGCAGGGAAAGAATGTCAGGACAAACCAGCATGAATCAGAATTAGAGTTCATTATGAAGGAGTTTTAACAGATTTAAACTTGGTGGTCACTAGAGAAGCACCCAGGGAAAAGCTTGTATACAACCCAAGAACGGGTGTGGACTTTTTGAGAGAGTTACATTTAAGGATCTTAGTGATAGTTAAAGGTAGGATTTTTGAAGCTTTTGAAACTTCACTGTTTCTAGAGTTTCTAATGAATGCTACCTCCGAAACACACACATTGGTCTTAAGTGTGGTTTGTTGCTATTTGAACATCTTTATTTGAATTATCTATATAAAAGAAATACTATCTCTGTTTAGGACACCTTCACAGCAAATTTTGTTAATTGTGCTGAAATTCTCCATTCTCAGGTTGAGACTTCAACAAGATACTGAGGGAAAGGGCTCTTTTCACACTTTATGTCCACTATTTCTATTCTGCCTCAGTATATATAATCTTTTATTTGAAGAAGTAGATTCCCTGGACAGCATTAAAGAAAGTTGTTGGCCCAACAAATTGTGGTGACAGGCTGGAAAGCAGATTGTAAGGCAAAGTATTGATGAAAAGAGATGCACCCTGGATAATCCTGACTCCAACATGTACTGTTTATCCCACAAGAATAACATCAGTACCACAATGTTTGAGCCAAATTTAAAGCAAAATTTATTAAATACTGGCAAATACTGGTAAGGATGATGGACATACCCAGGATTCCCAGAGAGTAGTTGTGAATTTCATCAGTCTGGTGCTTATAAAGGCAAAACCCACAAGGCTTTGTACCTCCCACCTTCATCCAATCAGGGGCAAGCATACATCCTGATATACTTCCTGCCTGCATGCGTCCCACCTACATATGATCAAGCACATGTAGTTGGGACAACCAACCTTATTTACAGAAGTGAAAACATGACTTGTCTGTCATGAACAACAGCGTTCAGTATTATGGAAAATTATCTGTCCTTAGGCAGGTCTGGCTTACAGGTTAGAGGCATGTTTGTTTTATAGATCACCTAAGAACAACAATTTTAATGTACAACATAACTTTAGCTCTCACAGTAATCATCTCAAAAGAGCTATATCTCATCCTGGGCATTCTATTATAACATTGTAATGACTAAAAGGATCCAGATGATTTGTCTTTCTGGGACTGGGCTGTACACTCAGTCTATCTTTCAGCTTCATATATTTTTCCTGCATATACAATTTTATTTTTCTTTACAGCTGAATGAAGCTGCACTATACATGTGTACGACATTTTCAAAATCTATTCATCATGTGAAGGGCCCAGCCTCCAGAATGTTGGAATCATGAGAGTGCACCACTGTATAACTCTTTTTGCTATTGTGATAAACACCATGGACAAAATCAAAGTGTAAAAGAGTCTATTTTGTATTATGGCTTCATAGAGAATTGGGAGGCAAGGGAGCAGGCAGCAGGCAGCCAAAACTGAAAACTGAGAGAACAAGTTGTTAACCATAAACAAAATGAAAGAGAGTGAACTGGAACCAGAAGTAGGGTGAAGTTATTGAACAGCACCAACAGTGGGGAACCAAGTTTTCACCTATTTGAGCCTATTAGTGATATTTCTCATTCAAACCATTGCATTCCATTCCCTGGGTTCTACAGGTTCATGGCTATATTATAATACAAAACGCACTTCTGTAGACATGAATCTTTTGCAACCTAATTTTAATAAGGATTGAAGCTCCCTTTTACCCTCCCACCCAGCAAAGGTAGCGGAAGAGAAAAGTTATTAGGATATAGAGGAACCTGTTTAGGAATAGTTCTTTGAGGGCAAGCTTGATCTTCTTGGGCAGCAGTTCAGTCCCACAGCAAACACCAAATATGACTTAGCAGCTACAGATCAGTTCTCTAGGCAGACAGACTCCAGGCACAAACCAGCAGGTACAGTTCAGTCTTTTCAGGAAGAAGAGACCAGGCAGCTATAGTTCAGTCCTAAAGAAACTGCCAGGCTTGCCCACCAGCCTAAGGCAAGGTAGCAGAAGAGGCAAGCTGTTGTAGGAACCTCCCGAGCCTCATAAGCAGCTCTTGGGCAAGTTTCTCAATGGTAGCATTACCATGAGTTGAGCTCAACAGTGCTATGTACAGCGAACCAACACATGTGTGTCTTTATCTAAGAATAGTGAGGTGGAACAAACCAAAACAATGCTCAGTGCTTGTCTCCCACTGTCTATGGGGTCATATTTATACTCTTTCATTATGTGTCCTTTCACATGTCTGCTGTATCAAAACATCTTTTCACCTGGGTCTACTTCAGGAAAACAGTCACATGTTTGCTTTAGCAAACATCCTTTAACATCATTTGACATAACTCACTTTCCAAAGAAACTGGGAGTTCCCACTTCACACTTCATCAATCTTTAACAGTACCTAAAGTCTTTTACTATCTTATCCTTTAAGTAGGAGAATTTGGCGGGGCAGGGTTCAACTGTGAATCTCTGACTCTCCTGGAACCCTCTCTCTCTTTCTCTGTAGACCAGGCTGGCCTAGAACTCTGAAATCTGCCTGTTTCTGTCTCCTGTATGTTGAGATTAAAAGTGCATGCTACCACATTTAATTGGTTTTCTAGAATTTTAATATTGTTTAAAAGCCCAGAGTCCATACCCTCTGTTGAGACTCAAAGGTATTCTCAACTGTCACTCCCTGCAAGATAAATAATAAGATTGCATATTTTTATTATATGGTGGCACACAATATGTATTCTCCATTCCCAAAAAGAGGAATGGGAGCATAGTGAGAAAATGCTGGACCAACGCATCAAATCCTGTTGCTATACGTCCAGTATCTTGGACTACATTTTCACAGGGCTTAGATGATTTTATATGCCTAAAAACACATCTTTCTCCTGGACTAGACCCACTCCCTGTATGCAGCATTCCTTGGTAGATATATCATGGCTTAGGAATCTCCAACAGCTTGGAGTCTCTGCTGCAACATAGATTCCACCATCACAGCTTCACATGATGGCCTCTCAGGACCTCCTGCTCTCTTCAGGGTTTCATTCAGAAACTCCCCTGCCACTTGCTTCCTGCCCTCATCGGCTGTCTGAAACCACAGAGGAGAACCCACAGTCCTTTCATCCTTTTATCTTTCATGTTGCTAGAGCCAATGCCATGTGGATGGCACTGCCAAGTTCGGCTGCCCTCTTTCCACCACGTTAGCAACAGTGTCTCTATGTTGAAGCAATTGCCTTCCAGGAGCAAGTGACCCCTTGGGCTCTTTAGTTCCACAAATTGGAAGTTTATCTGGAGGAGTCTTGCCCTGGGCAGCTTATTTTTCCTATGAAGAACAGTCTGTTTGCCAAAATCACATAAGTTGCCTTTAGTCTAGTTACTAATATGGTTCCCCTCCAAAGCCTCTTGTACCAGGCCTCCTCCTTCCACATAAGTCTCAGGAGAACTGTCCTCCAGACTCCTACTGGAACATTCCCACTCCTTCCACATTCAACTTCTTTTTTAGCCCAACATTCCAAAGCTTCCTACATTCTTCCAAAAACAAATATGGTCAGGTCCTTTCTGACAACAATCCCATGTTTTTGGTACCAATTTCTCTGTGTTGCTTCTTTATTATTGTGTTAAACAACATGGCCAAAAGCAACTCATTGGGGGATGGCAGGGTTTCTTTATGCTAAAGATTCTAGAGAGAGTGTGTATAATGGCACGGGAGACATAACAGCAGGCAGCCAGAGAACGAAGCAGAAGGATCACATCTTCAGTCATAAGCAGGAAGTAAACAGACAATGGGATAAGGCTATGAATTCTCAAAGCCTAACCCAGCTCATGAAAATGAATCAGATCTGAATAGACCATTGTGCAGAAATGGAAGCCAGAGAAGAGTAAAAACCGACTGATGTGCTTTTGGTAGAGTCCCTGTTCCTAGAATATTCCTATCCTCCTTTCCCATAGGCTAGTGTTTTAGAGACTCATAATCTTGATGTTTTTTTAGCATAGCCCCCTTATCAAATTCTCAGGCCTTAAAGCCCGATGTAATGAATATTCTTAGGCTTGAGACAGCCTCCCCTCCTGGTTACGGGCTCAGCCACATAGCAGACTGCCCAAAAAGGAGCCTGGTAGCCTACTGCTTGTCAGTTACCCTTAATGAGTTCCACCCATCGGGAGTAGACGATCACAATTTATTTCTTACACAGTGATGCATGTCCTTCAGCAAAGCTCCACCCCACTAAAGGCTCCTTTCACAATTCCTCCCTTCAAAGAGTGTCCCCTAACAAGGACCAAGGATAGCTCTGCTTATCAAGGACATTTCTTCCTTAAAACACCACAGTCATCATTGCTGACTTTCTAGCAGGAGTTTGTAGATTTTGGAAATAGGTCTCACTATGTAGCCAAGACCGGCTACACTTCCACTATGCCCCTGCCTTTATGTTTTACTAAGTAAAATTTATTGTTTACAATTCCAGCAGTTGAGAGGTTGAGGCTGGGGAATTTTGAGTTCACGCCATCCCAGAGTACATAGGAAGATCCTATCTCAACTCCCCTATCTCCCCTGCAATTAATACAAAATAAATTACATTAACTACAAAGCATAGAGATGTTTGATTAAATCATGTGTTCTCCTTGCAGGTTGTTATCACAATAAGACCACATGTTTATGCAGCTCTTTTTAAGTAATGAAGAAGTGAAGTTACTTAGGTTTCATTCTGATGCTTCTACTTTGCCACTAGTTTAACTCAGACTACAAATAATTTAGAAAAGGGAAAGAATGATGATCTCAAATCATCTTCATTGATTCAAACTGAAGAGGTTGTTCTATGTTCTCTTTAACCTATATATTAGTTATCTTGTTCACAGTTGTGGCCAAATAGTTAACAAACATCACTGGGTGGGGGTGAAGGGTTTATTTTGGTTTATAGAGCAACATGGGACACAGTCCCTCATGACAGAGCTGGCATAGCAACATGAGTATAAGGCAAGTGGGCACATGTCACCCAATCAGGAAGCAGAGACTGGACAGAAAGAAGGGTCAGGCTAAAAAAATGTCAAGGTCCATTCAGTGACCCACTTTCTCAAGCAAGGTTTCAGTTTCTAAAAATACCGCAACATTCAAAACCAGCACCACCAACTAGGGAACAAGTGTTTGAACACATCCACGTAGGGAGAACACTTCACAGTCAAACAATAAGCCCCTGTGTACTAGGAAAATAATTTAGTTATTTAGTGTAAAGTTCTAGCCATTCAGTTGATAAAGCAAAAGTTTGATTTTATATTTCTCTTGATGTCATGTCATTTTTTTTCTGCCTCGGAAATCTATCACAATTACTTAATTATCTGCAGAAATATCCATTCTGCCAAGTTGTGCTCCAAAAGGCAAACTAGAAAATACAGATACAAAAATAAAGCTTATGATTTTAGTGAAAACAGGTTGATAGTGGGCAGAGAGATAACTGAGAAATAAGTACGTAATCTAGCTGCTATGTTCATGTTCAGAGAAAGTTCTATAAACATACGTATTTATACATCAACACCTCTGTTTATAGGAAGGCTGATAATAGCTTTATAGAGTTTTACAAAAGCAGTAATTAACAGAGCATGACATTTTCAATCTCCACACATGCCTTATTACAGATGTCCTGATTTTAGGCAAACCTAAATGTAGGTGCTATTTTTTCATATAGAGTGTAGATTTTATTTAATAAATTTTAATTAGAACCTATATTTGATATGCTTAACTTTCAGGATTTTAAAACCTCAGGCCTGAGCCCATTTAGTCACGAGGCTTGTCTCCTTTTACTTATTAATTCCTCATTACCTAGTAACTAATGTGGAATCCACATTACAGATGCGATACAACGAGAGGCATACAGAAGAACGTTTACCAATCTCTAGACAGCTCTTCCAGTGGCAAAACCAGAACAGAAACCAAAGGAAGAGAAACCTTCCTGCTAGGTGTAGAATTCTATTTTGTACAAAGCATGTCTTTTAGGATAGTATAGAGCTGCAGATGATGTGCTTAAATTTGTGACAAAAGAAATGAAAGAAATACATATTTCTCCCATAATGCCATTACTGAGAGGATAAGCAGGTTTTTAGGAACATAGGCTGATAGTGCTGAGTTAAGATGCAAATGTTGAGAGCAATGTATGACTCACGAAAGAGCAAAGTCTTCCAACACTTGTCAGATCAGTTCTGCACCCTGCATCTTTAAAACATTTAGAGGGTTTCTGTATTAAGAATCTCTGCCCTTACTAAGCCACTACCTAAAGACTATATATGGACTGACCCTGGACTCTGACCCCATAGGTAGCAATGAATATCCTAGTAAGAGCACCAGTGGAAGGGGAAGCCCTGGGTCCTGCTAAGACTGAACCCCCAGTGAACTAGACTATGGGGGGAGGGCGGCAATGGGGGGAGGGTTGGGAGGGGAACACCCATAAGGAAGGGGAGGGGGGAGGGGGATTTTGCCCGGAAACCGGGAAAGGGAATAACACTTGAAATGTATATAAGAAATACTCAAGTTAATAAAAAAAAAAAAAAAAAAGAATCTCTGCCCTTTTCAAGTACTGTAAGCACCTTAGCAGGTAATAGGGACTGTTGTGCCTGCTAAGGGTGACCTTAAGACAGACCAGGGTTGGGGCCAAAAGATGTCCTGGTATCCACAGAGCTTTGAAAACATGGTAACTTAGATTTACCAACACAAAAGAAAGAGGAAAGTTAGGTGGAAATGAGATATTTTGCAAGTTTTAAGAGAAGAGCTATTCCGTATTCTGTAACAAACCTCACAAGTAATAAATAAAGGAAGTTTCATTTCTGCCAGGTTACCCACAGTCACGAAGGATTAAGACTGCAAGCTTTGCCAAAAGCCAAGATAAAGAAATGGACTTTATCCAGGCTGTTGAAATAGAACACTGTAGTGTCTTGGCAGGACCTGCCTGGACTTTCCTGGGGAGGCACAGACAAGTGTAAGTGAGATGATAGAGTCGGGATTCTGCAATGGGGCAAGTCTCTATTAGCTGAAGAGGAGAAGAGGAGATGTCTCTGTATGTATAACTAAGGCCATAATCTCAGGTAATCAATCATGAGACAAAGGACAGGAGTGTGGAAGCGATACTCCCGGAGTCTGTGTATACTCTTGGACTTGTCACAGGCACACCAGGAAGAAAACTTTAAGACTGTTGGGATTCATGGACAGAGTGGATAGCCAGTCACATTTAAATCTTAATGCACAGAGAAGTTATTTCCTGTTCATTGTTTCATGGACATGAAATGTCTACAGGATTGCTTAACTATGATGGTTTCTGACAGCACAGGGCTTAAGTAAAGTCAGCATTGGGAATTAACCTACTTACTTTCTAGTGTATCCACACTCAACTCCTTAATTTTTGAGGAGCAGAACCAATTTTTATTTGTCATATTCTACCTTGTCTAATCTTTGATGGACAAAATGTCAGCCACAACCGTACAATCCATATGCCCAGTGTTGCTCACCATTTGTTAAAGCCAACATAGTTGTGGGAGTTTGAACGAGAAGTTCCCCCACAGGCTCAAGGATGTGACTGCTTGATTTTCAGTGGCCGGCAATGTTTGGGGAGTTGGTGCAGATTTGATAGAGGAGGCACACCACTGGGGTAGTCTAGACAGTTCACCCCACTTCCAAGTCACCTCTTTGCTTGGCATGCAGTTATTGATGTAGTCTTTCAGCATCCTGCTGTCCTGACTCCACCATTACTAACTCTCCCTCTGAAACTGTAAGCCCAAATAAATTCTTGCATTGGTCATGGTGTTTTGTCATAGCAACCAAAGTGTACTAAGAGACATAAGTAATCACTTATGTCAAGGCACCGCTATAGCACCTTCTGACACTCCCAGGAGTCAGGAGTGATGGGTAACAGCTAAGTTAGCCAAAGGTGCCAGTTTTAACTGACAAGATCTTGAAGATCCCTCTACTGCCATCCTTACACAGACAAGTGTTCGTTCAATAACCCAATGTTAACAAGTTATATATTTGTCTGTGTCTGAATACCCACTTTCTTTAGACCATCTCTGATTATAAAACACACTGTGAGCAAGTAAAGTGTTAGATTCTGTACTCTAGAAAAAAACACAATGAGCTGCAGAATGGTTTTCTAAAAGTAGGAGACCTTTCAAGAACACTGGTGCCATCTTGAGGCAGGTTAGAATAGGGAAAATCTCAATGACCACAGACAATTATGGTTGGTTTTCTTTAACTCCTTTTATGTCCCATTAGCCACTCCCTTTTACAATCATAGCTTCTTTTTCGTCTGTCTATATTTTAGGTGGCTCATCCCTGAGGAAGACTGATTCTCCTTCCCTAACCAGTCATTAATTGCCTATAGCTCTTCATCTAGGGTGGGGCCCCACTAGATTTCTTCCAACTACATTGGCTTTTCAACTGGTATATGTCATAATTCAGGTTGTGTTTAGTCAGTCATATTATTGATATTTCATGGGTATGACTCTCATGTCATATCTAGAAGACACAATCTCACAGCTGACTTTCTGGTTCTCTAGCTGCTTCAATCTCTCTGCCCTCATTAACACAGTTTTTCCTGAGCCACCAGTATAGGGTTGTATTGTAATTTATGAGGTGGGGCTGGGCAGTTTGTGGTCAGTTGTTTTCTATACTTTGATCACTTGTGATTTTTCTGCAATAGTCCCTGCTGCAAGGAGAAGGTTCTCGCATGAGATATGAGAGCTACACATATCTGTGTGTGTGAGGATAAATATTGAGGATACTAGCTTAGGACAGTGGAAGTAGTAGGTTCTCCTCTAAGATCCATGACCTCACTAGCTATACAAAGTTGGCTAGCTTTATAGTGCCAGGCATGATTTCCCTCCTGTTGAGTGGGCCTTGCATCCCATTAGACAGCTATTGTTTAAGCTACATGGTTTGAGTAAGTATGGCCCCCGGAGATTTGTGTGTTTGAATAGTTGGCCAAAGGAAGTGGCACTATTAAGAGGTGTGGCCTTCTTGGAGTAGGTGTGACCCTGTTGGAGGAAGTATGTCATTTTGAGGGCAGGATTTGAGGTCTCCTATGCTCAAGCTATGTCCAGTGTGACACACAGTCTTCCTCTGTTGCCACTGGATCAGGATGTAGAACTTTCAACTTCCCTAGCACCATGTCTGCCTGCACACTGCCTTTCTGCCATGATGATAATGTACTAAGTCTCTGCAACTGTAAGCCAGCCACAATTAAATGTTTATTTCTATAAGAGTTGTTGTGGTCATGGTGTCTCTTCACAGCAATGAAACCATAAAACAACCGCTATGACACTTTTAGGGATATGGTCCCATGCTTGTCAATATTCTTCATAAGTGTCACAGCTAGGTGGGATTATAAACTGCTTTTCTTTATTGGCAGCCTGCATTGCACCTTTCAATAATAATGTGAAAGCTAATCTTAACCTTGGCAACTCTCAACAATAAAGTGTGTCCAAACATTTCAAGTAGGACAACACCCAGCTCCTTCCCATGTGTGAGTAATTTGGTCAAGTACTTCCTTGTAGAGAGATAAGCAAGGCTAGCTTCAGACAGAAGGACATTTAATACAAATAATACAAGTCTGTTCTACAAAACGACCTGTCAGAGAAACGTCCTATTTATCATCACACGGGTATGTATGGTGGGGATTACATTGATTTTAAAGTATGGAATGTATAACACACACACACACACACACACACACACACACACACACATACACACGAGAGAGAGAGAGAGAGAGAGAGAGAGAGAGAGAGAGAGAGAGAGAGAGAGAGAGAGAGAGACCTCCAAAACCCAACTGCCAATCAGGGTAAAGATCCACCCAGCTCCTGTCTCTGAGAATCAGCTCCTCTCTCCATCTAAACCCATAAGAGACAACACTGAAAAAGAAGTAGAGTCTCTAGAGTCATCTTGCTCAAGCCTGCTCTTTGCTTATAACGTATTTGCCTTTTTCTGTGTTTGTTTTTTCCTAAATAAAAACTGTTGTTATGTGTACTTTTTCAGTTCTTTAATAAAGTCATCAAGAACCTAGAGTTCGGGTTGGGGATTTAGCTCAGCGGTAGAGCACTTGCCTAGCAAGCACAAGGCCCTGGGTTCGATCAGCAGCTCCGAAAAAAAAGAAAAAAAAAAAAGAACCTAGAGTTCAACTGATCATAAGACCCCCTCAGTAACACACATAGCAAGCCAGCCAGGAAGTATGCTCACACCCCGTCCCTTTAACTGCATCTTTTACTCTGTCCTTTCTCCTCAGCCATATGTACTGTGTTTGTGTTGGACACAAAGCTGTGATGTCTGTCACCTAAAGACAATACTGGATGGATAACTAAATCATAAGGTGGGGTTGGTGATTTAGCTCAGAGGTAGAGAACTTGCCTAGCAAGTGCAAGGCCCTGTGTTTGATCCCCAGCTCCGAAAAAAAGAAAAAAGAAAAAAAGAAAAAAAAAACTAAATCATAAGGTAATCCATGAGACAAATTCATACATGTGTTATAGGCATGTATACTACCAAAAAGTTAAAAATAAAAAAGGAGGAGGAAGAAAAGGAGGAGAAATAGGAGGAAGAGATTTTTACTTTCCTTCTGAATTTCCCTCTTAACTTTTTCCTACTCTCTGTGGCAAATGATAGAGAGCCCAATATTCTGATCTCATTTGTAAATTGAGTTCCAGAGTTGAAGAACACTGTCCTTTCTGCAGACCAGGCTATCCCTAAATCTAAGGTCCAGAGGAAAAAGAGTCTCACTTAACCAGGATAAAACTTATGAACCACCATCTAAAATGCTCCTCCTTTGCTAAAGATTCCCAAGGGACAGGAATAGTTGTCTAAATCTTTTAGATAGGCATATGAATTTTCCTGTTTTCCCAAAGCACTTTTTTTTTTTTCGGAGCTGGGGACCGAACCCAGGGCCTTGCGCTTCCTAGGCAAGCGCTCTACCACTGAGCTAAATCCCCAACCCCCCAAAGCACTTTTTTTTTAATATCAACACTCAATCTCTCTCTCTCTGTCTCTCTCTCTCTCTCTCTGACTCTCTCTCTGTCTCTCTCTCTCTGTCTCTCTGTCTCTGTCTCTCTCTCTCTCTCTGTCTCTCTCTCTCTCTGTGTGTGTGTGTGTGTGTGTGTGTGTGTGTGTGTGTGTGTGTATAGGTAGGTATGTATGTAGGTCAGAGGATAGCTTTTGGATGTTAGTTATCCTCTTTACCTATGTGTGTGCCATGTATCAAACTCAGGATTGGCATCAAATGTGTTTACCCACAGGTCCCCTTCATGGTTTTCTATCATGACCCCTCTCTGTGTGAAGAGAGCATAGAATTAAAGTAAATGCAAGAGGAAGGGAGGTTGGATAGTTACTTTTCTGCTGTTGTGATAAAATACCATGATCAGAAAGAAGAAAACTATAGGAGGAAGAGTTTACATTGAATTAGAGCTCCAGAAAGGTAAGTCCACCATGACAGGGAGGCATAGCAGCAAATGGCAGGCATAGCATCAGGATTAGGAAGATGAGAGATCATATCTGAACTACAGAACATGAGGGATGGGGTGAATAGATACTCTGGTCAGGGTCAGCCCTTGACAGATGTCTCAAGCGTTAGTGCCTGTGACTCAATCAACTTCTCAAAAGGTATATTCTCCCGTCAACATGACATCCTCCCTTTAGATGGATAGGGATTGGTCTATTATGTCAGCACTGCTAGCATAACTGGGAAATAACCTATAACCCATTCACAAAATGTTTAGCTCCCTGGTTCAAGGGCACAAAGAAGATAAGAATAAAGCATCATAACTTTTTGAGGGAACTGACACTTGTCCAGGGGAGTAGCTTGGTATCAAGTTATCCATCCCTCTGCCATCCAGAAGTGTTATTTCTATAATAGCTTGACCTTAGCATGGATTGAACCTCCAATGGCCGCTCAGAGTTATCTTCATAGCCTCTTCTACTAAAGAAGTTGTTGCTGACACATTGAATAGTGAGGCCATCTCTTTGTAGTTCCATCCAGGATTTTAGCTTTTTTTTTTAATTAAATCTTTTTCATACAATATATTTTGCTCACATTTTCCCCTC
Source organism: Rattus norvegicus (assembly GCF_021556685.1). Lineage (NCBI taxonomy): Eukaryota > Metazoa > Chordata > Mammalia > Rodentia > Muridae > Rattus > Rattus norvegicus. Next base: position 123,882,120 of record NC_141536.1, read on the forward strand.
CCCAAATTCCTACTGAATTCCTGGATTTTCTCTATCATCCTACCTACTGAACTTTATGTTCGTTCTCTCATATAGTTGCAAGGAAAAAATATATACACATGCACACACACATAGTCACAAAAAATAAACACAAAAAGAAAAGCATAAAATCCTACAGAGCCACCAAAACAAAATTAAAAGCAAGTAAAACATACACACACACACACACACACACACACACACACACCACAAATGCCAAAACAAAGCAAAATAAAACAAAATGTTCACAAAATATACCACTGAATTCCTTCTGTGTTAGCCACTACTTCTTGACATGGAGCCTTCCCTGGAGTGTGTGGTGGACATACCTAGTGACACTCCATTGGAGAAAAGTGCTTTTCCCCCCTTTGCCAGTGGCTATCAAGTGTAGATGACCTCATGTCCACTTTCCCCTTTCAATGCTGGGACCCATTCTGGCTTGAACCTATACAGGTTTTTCTGTGTGTTGCCACACTTTCTGTAAGTTCATATGTGAATAATTCCTATTGTGTCTGGAAGACAGTTTCTTTGGAGTGATCTGTCATGGGAAAATGGAAAAAGATTAACATAATACATATATGCATATATATTATACATATATATTCTCCAAATATGGCTTCAAGGTATCACATACCCAAGCAAATATAGGAATGAGTCTGATGAGCATTTCTCCAGGAAACACCTGAAGCAGAGAGTCCACAGATGCTAGAGGCTGCTAATCTCCCAGAGATGGTGGTAGCAATATGTTGTAAACATCCATCCACAAAAGGACCGCAGCTCAATCCGTGAGTGCAAAACAAGCTAATAACTGAAAGTTGCAGCACTGAGACTCTCTTCAGTTCTATTCCTCTTCTTTTTTCAGTGAGGGACTAGAAGAGCCAAAGGATACTTTACAGAAGAATCTGTTAAGAAAGGGAGTCAAAAGAACAGTGATGGCTAAAGCAGGAAGCCCAGTTTTGCTAAAATTAATAGAAAGGAAAGCATTCTGCACCCCATATAAGAATTTCACACGAGAATTTCGCATGAGTCATAATGTCACCATGACTATGGCTTGTTTTTTGACAACCATCAAACAGCAGTGTCAGGTATGTCTCCTTTCTGAAGTTAACAACTGGAGCAGACAGTAGATTTTCCAGTTAATCTATTCAAATAAAGTGTATTTACTAAGGAGATGACCTGAAGATAACACACCTATAGACTTTCCTGGCAAGGATGCATAAATTCTTAATGTTTGTGCACACCTCTACAGGATAGATTAAAGCCTTTCCAGTTTACTCAGACAAGACAGCCGAAGTAGCTAAAGTACTCCCCATATAAATGATTCCCTGATGTGATGATAACAGACCATCTTTTATCATTCATGTTACTCAAGGGGATTGTGAATGCTATTGTTGAAGGTATTATCTACACTATGCCTGGAGATCTCAGTCCTCTGGAAAGATGGAAAGGGTCAATCAGACTTTAAAGAGGACATGGCTAAGCTGGCCTAGGAAACCTTAGGAAAATTGGGTGAAGAGTGCTTATCTAAGAGTACAACCAAGTTTGTTCTGTAGGACAGACAAAGACTTGTACATCCTTGTACTCGTAGATCAAGAGGGTCACAGATGTGAGAATTAGCTATGACCCAAAAGCAACAGATATTGGGGGCTGTCACGAGAATGAAGGTAAGAGTTGCAGATTGACTCAGGAATGGAGAGGCACCAGTCACAAAGATAAAAACAGTGTTAACAACAAAACCTGCAGAATTTATTAGGACAGATAAACAGCTTTCATTAATGGGATGAGATGAGCTCTAGAGTGAGTCAGTCTAGGGTCTGTGAGGTCAATTTATAGGCTCTTGTGATGGTTTGATTATGCCTGGCCCAGGGAGTGGCACTATTTGGAGGTGTGGTCTTGTTGGAGAAAATGTGTCACTATGGGTATGGGCTTTAAGACCCTCATCCTAGCTGCCTGGAAGCCAGTCTTTTCCTAGCAACCTTCAGAAGACGGAGAACTCTCAGCTCCTCCTGCACTGTGCCTGCCTGGACATTGCCATGCTCCCACCTCAATGAAAATGTACGGAATCTCTGAACCTGTAAGTCAGCCCCAATTAATTGTTATCCTTATCAGACTTGCCTTGCTCATGGTGTCTGTTCACAGCAATAAAGCCCTAACTAAGACAGTTCAAGGGGCCTCTGGCTTCCAGCCTTCCCCTCTTTTTCTCTCTGATTGGTCCTGCCCAGAATATCCCCTCTGCCAGCTGTTCAGGTTTGGTCTGTTGGTGTGTAGAAGTAAATATAGCAGCTGTGTAAACCTTGTTCCTTAATTTAAAACCATTGGTTAAAATGATGCATCTAATTACTGGAGGGATTGGAAGTATGCAGGTTTTGAGTTACCTGGTTGTGGGTAGCAGAGAGGAGAGAGAAGAAAGGACACAGAGAGAGGAGGAAGTCTCTATGAGAAGAGATGGACCATGATAACATGGCCAGGAGAAACAAGTATTTGTGGTATACCAGTGGGGAAATACCCAGGCCAGCAGTTAAAAGAGTATGTTAGAGGTTACCATAACCCCCCCACCAGGTAATTGTCAAAGCAAATAAAACGACCATAGTCTGAGTCTTATTCATTTACAAGCTAGTAGGAATAAGATTAAACTGTCTCAACTACAGCCAGCTGTTAGTGGTTTGTGATGGTTGCATTGTCCTCTAGAGGCTGAAGAGAAAGTGGCAGGGTTGGTGGGTTGTGTGGTAGGGGGAAAGGGGAGGATGACAGGATAACCAAGGGATCAAGGAGCAGCCCTTCTTAAAGGGGGCAGTTCCTATTTTCCTTATTGTCCTATTTTCCCAGGACCTGCCTTCATCCAGATGTGCAACTGAATGTTGTATGGCAGACTGTTTCTTTAATAGGTATATTCCTGTGATGGCTGTTCTCAGTTGTCAACTTAACTGTGTCTTGAATGAATGACAATACAGAAATGGAGGGCACACCTGATCCTGATCTTGAGGCAGGAAGACACAGGCTTTTGATCTAGATCTTGAGGTGACATAACACAGGCTTTTGATCCAGATTGACAAATCTTTAATCCTGATCTTGAGGCACTGTGGTCATGCTTATAAAGATCCATAAAAAAAAAAAAAAGAAAGAAAGAAAGAAAAAAAGAAAGAAAGAAAAGCTTAGGTCCAGGTGTCATGGTGTCATGCCTTTAATCCCAGCACTTAGGAGACAAAGGCACACACATCTCTGAGTTTGAGACCACCCTGATGTACCGAGTAAGTTCCAGAGCAGCTAAACTTAGGCAAAGAAACCACTGAAAGCTGGTGAAGATGTAACTGAACAAGGGGGCCATGTTCCAAGTCCAGCAAGCAGCAGAACTTGGCAGCTCCAGCCACATGGTTCTGGCTTTAGAATCAAGGATGGACTAAAGAAAGAAGTTGTGGCCATGAACGTGTCAAGGTTGTCCCTGCATGGAGGTTCAGAAACCTGCTGGCAACCAGACTTGATAATGTGTAAAAGTCACCCAGGTGGTACTGGTTCTGAAGGCATTCAGGGTTAAAGGAGAACAGCTGAGGCTTAGCACTGTGAGAGGCCAAGAGAGGTCATTGGTGAAGGTGCAGTCCAGCGTCAGCAAATGACCTATTGTTTTGAGGAAGCCAGTACAACAGGATGACCACCAAGAACAGGAGCAGCAGAAGCTGTGAAGGTGAAGCCAGGATTGCCTTGGAGACACCAAGAGGTTAGAGATGCCAGAGCCATGGAATACATGCTAAAGAAAGATGTTAACAGGAAGTGGAACTAGTCCAAGAGAAAGAAATGTGTTGCAGTCAACAAAAAGGAAAGGAGTTGGACATCTGAAGAGTACTTTGATATCAGACTTGGAGATGCAGAGTTTGGAATTTGCCCATCTTGTTTTCAGTCTTGCTTTGGTCCAGTATTTCCTCACTGTGCTCCCTTCCCTACATTCTAGAATGGTAATGTATATCATGTGCCATTATATGTTGGAAATACGTGATGTGCTTTTTATTTTGATTTTATGGGAGAGTATAGTTAAGAGATTACATAAATCACAGAAGAGACTTTGAACTTTGGACTTTTAAACATTGTAGAGACTATGATATGCCATGAGGACTTCTGAAGTTTGATCAAAGGCATTTTGCATTTTGTTATTGCTATAAGCCAATGGAGGCCAGGGAGTGGAATGTGGTGGTTTGAATAGGTTTGGTCGCCATAGATTCATGTGTTTGAATGCTTTATCCATAGGGAATGGCTCTATTAAGGCGGGGCCTTGTTGGAGGCCACATGCCACTGTTGGGACAGGCTTTGAGGTCTTCTAGCTCAAGCTACACCCAGTATGACAAACAGTCTCCTCTTGGCTGCCTGTGGATAAAGATAGAGAACTCTCACCTTCTCCAACCCTATGCCTGCCTGGACGCTGCCATGCTTCCCACCATGATGATAATGAACTAAACCTCTGAAACTGCAAGCCAGGCCCAATTAAATGTTGTCCTGTATAAGAGTTGTTATGGTAAGTATATCTGTTCACAGCAATAAAACCCAAACTAAGACAATTAACTACCCATCTACCAAGACTGTTTACTGACTTTGGTAAGATCCAACAAGCCATCCAGGAGAACAGGACCTAAGTCCACCTGGCTCCAGATCTTAACTTACTATCTTTGAAGGTCAAACCAGGAGAACAAGTCTTGATAATAACCTGGAAAGTCGGGGCTGGAGAAATGACTCAGTGGTTAAGAACACTTGCTGCTCTTATACAGGACTCAAGTTCAGTTCCCAGGACCCACATGGTGGCTCACAGTTGCCTTAAAAACCCCTGTTTTAGGCAATATACTCCCACTTCTGGACTCTGCAGGTACCAGGTATGTCCGTGGTATACATACATACAAGCAGGCAAACATATACAAAAAATAATGAAATAAAACTAAAAAGAATTGGAAGAAAAGCTTACTAGTAAAAATTTAACACTTAAATAGAAGGGACACTACATTGTTATGTTCTGTTGTTTGACACTGTTCTTGGGGAGGCATGAACAAATGTCTGTTCATCCAGATACAGAACTAACAGTAAACCAGACTAATGATGGCAGCAAGTCAAATCTTGTGAAACAATGAGTTTATTGGAGTTACTTACAGGAGTATGGATAAGAGGTTAGTTGGAGGAACATGATTGAGGCAAAGGCAGCTATATGAACAAAACCCATGCTAACAAGGGTAAAGATTCATGGAAACTGGAATCCGAAGCTCTCTATACAATATAGGTCAAAATATAGGCTGGAAGTTTTCTTCTCTTCAGCATGTCTTATTACTTCGAGAACTGTGGGAGGAAGAGATCTTGTGAATCTGAGAAGTTTCGGGGACTTCCTGAAATTAGCAGGTTGTTTAGTTTCTGAATCTAAAAGACTCTTTTCCAGAATGGAGTGTTTCAATGCAGTGGAAATTGCTGTACAACAGCTGGCCACTCCACCACAGCCTTAACATTTACAAGGATGGATAGTTGAATGTGCATTTCTTGGTCCACCCTGCCACCCTAGGGGCTCATATGTCTGAAAAGTCCATAGAGTAGAAAAAAAATGTACTATGAAGCAATGGAAACTCCAAAATTCCTCTTCTGAAGATATGTATCCAAGCAGATAAGTATGATTGGTCAGATGCTTAAAGACAGATACTATTCTGATTCCGGGTCATACTTTTTCTGGGAATAATTCTTCTTATATTGGAAAAGAGCACTATTACTTCCTTGGGTGAAATCATTCTTATGTATGCAAAAGCTAACATTAGCTGAACTTTTGTCCTGCTTTTCAACATTATAAATCCTTAAAAAAAAAATCTTTCCTTTGACTCTTTTTATTACTTAACACATTATTTCTATTCGCTCTCATGTTTCAACTCCCTAAACGACCCACAGCTTCTGGCCTAGTCAATCAAACTGTTTCCTCTTCAAATCTCACCCATCCTTGCTGTCTATGTGTTGACACTTGAGGCTGAGGTTATCCACAACCTCCACCAGCTCAGGAGGGGTCCTCAGGAAACACCAACTTAAAAGCAAACATGGTAACCTTACCAGAGTCTAGCATAGCTATCTTCTTGAGAGGCTCCATCCAGCAGCTGAGTCATGGACCTTGGGGACTCTTATGGAAGAACAGGAGAAAGGATTATGCTAATAAGAATATAGGAACTCTACAGGAACACCAACAGAGTTAGCTAACCTGAACCCCTGGGGATCTCAAAGACTGAACCACCAATCGAAGAACATAACATGGGCTGGACCTAGACCTCCCCAAAATGTATAGCATATATGTGGGTCCTGAACTACTGGAGCTGGGGCTATCCCAAAAGCTCTTCCCCAGCTCTTCTAGCTGGGTTACCTTGTCTGACCTCAACAGGAGAGGATGTGCCTAACCTCACAGAGGCTTGATATGCAAGGGTAGGGGAATACTAAAGAGAGCTTCGACTGCTCAAAGAACAGAAGGGGGATTGTGGGAAGGATTGTGGGAGGGGGTGACAGGGAAGGGGGATAGTAAGCTGGATGTCAAGTGAAGAGATAAAAAAACCCACACACATATATATTTAATATACATTGTATTAAATATACTTAATATATATTTTAAAGCAAATATGTAGGAGCAGTCTTTCCAATTCTCTTCTGAATGGATGACTACTGGTTCTGGAATAACACTTCGGTGTATACATAATGAATAGGGCGCTGGCCCATGAATGGGAAACTTACACTTATTTTTGTTCATATAGCTTCCTGTGGAAAATTACAAAACTACTTATTTATGAAGGTGTGACTAACCTTAAAGATATCTCTAACCATCTAGTCAAAACTACTTTATCTCTGCTGCCTTTCATACTACCATCTGTGCCTAATCTTATGAATGGTCTAGTTCACTCTTGCTGGGGAACACCCACTCCAGGTGAACTCAAGCCCCTTACCTACAAACACCCACTAAGGAAAGTGTTTTTCTCCTTACTTGCTATAGTTTTGTCTCCTTTTAGCACTTATAGGATCCACAAAAATCTTAGTAGAGACATTTTGTACTTACAAAGACCAAATAACAAACTCAGCCAACAAACTAAAAGATTCATCCCATTGAGAGAGACTAATTTAGATGTTCAGCGATAAACTCTACAAGGTAAGCCTTGGGATTACAAACCTGTCATCCACTCACATCCAAACATGGATCTTATCAGAGTGCAGGACTTTACACAGACCTCAGATTTCTGCACTTTATTTTTCTTGTCTGCAAGTAAAACTAGCGGATTCTCATAGGCCATGTTGGATTTGAGTGGATTATTTGGGGCAGGTAGTCTTGCCTGGGAGCAAGCTCACTGAAAACCCAACAACACCTACCAACAGCGACAGCTAAGGCTATTAGGTAAACAACACATAGCCTTGCCCAACTCCAAGATACATTATGTCATTTCGATCGAATTGGCCAAATCAATTCTATTAGGGAATGGTCCTTCAAAACAAAGGGGCCTTAAACATTTATTATGAAGCAAGGGAAAGCCTGAATGTAATTTAAAGAATAACTTTGTTTCTGTGTTGGAATGAGAATAGTCCAACACAATGTTCAAATTATCTTTTATGGCGCTAATAGGACAAAAAAGCCTTGTGTAACTCCTTCTGGGCTCTATGCTGGAAAACATGGAACTTAGTAATTTTTTTCTCCATTTATACCTGTTCTATGCTCATTTTTCTTGACTTCACCTTCCCTTCTCTGAAAAAGCACATAAAGTTCACTCCACCCCCCACCCTCCCCAACCGCCCAGGACTCAGCAACTCCAAATGGATTTGCCAAAAGCTTCAGGTCAATTACACAAATACCCAGAGGGCTGGAGGACTTAACTGGATCAACCAAATGAGCTGCCTAATCAGCTCAGCATCCCCACCCTTGCACCCCCAGACAGACAGACAGACAGACAGACAGACAGACACACACACACACACACACACACACACACACACACACACACACACCTCCTTGCAAGGGAATTTCAAAGGCACCTAATGATTTTTGTAAAGCAACTTGCTAGTAAGAACTCCAACTTAAGCCAGCATTTTGCACAAGGGCAGAGAGCATTTTGCACAAGGGCAGAGAGGTCAAGCCTGTCCTTGAAACAACCAGTTAGGTACAATGGGGCATACATACACTTACCATTCTGGGCTGAATGGCTTACATGCATGCAGATTCCCCAGAGTTCCAGCAGCCCAAATGTTAATCAAGGATTTCAGCATTTCCCCCTGTGGAAACGCATATGAAAGAAGCTTTAAAGGAAAACCGGCTCTGGAGGCATCTTACTTGGCACTATTCTCCTTCACAGTGTGCCTCCCTCTCCTGTTCCTGCCTCCTCTAAGCTTTCCCTATCATCTGTTTGCTTATGTTTTCTCAATTCTTTGATAAAATATAACTCTATATATTTTATAAATATAACAGCTATAATTCTAGCTGACCATGAGAGCTCTACAATACCACTCTCCCTTTGCTTCCCATTTGCTGTCATATATTTATGGAAGTCATTTGTAGAAAATTGGTCCTCACCTTCCACAATGTGGGGTCCAGGAAAACTCAAGTTATCAGGCTTGGCAGCAGACGCCTTTAACTACTAAGCCATCTCACCAGTCAGTATGGTTGCTCCTTTTAAAGTCTGTTTTTTTCTGCTCACAGTGGGTTTTATGTGTCTTTAGCCAAAAGGTTAAGATGGCAAAGGAGGCCGCATTACTTATGGTTTCTGTCGCTGTAATAAAACACCATGACCAAAAGTGACTTAGAAGGGAAAGGGTGTATTTGGCCTACGCTTCATGATCATAATCTAGCATGGAGGACAGGAACTCATGGCAGGTCAGGAACAAAGAGGCAGGAACTGAAGCATTAACCATGAAGACGTGTTGTTTACTGACCTGTTCTTCCTGACTTGCTTGGCCTGCTGTCTTACACCATCCAGGGCTACCTGTTTAAGGGTAGCACCTTTCAAAATTATCTGGGCCCTCCCATAACAATCATTAATCATTATTCAATAAAATGCACTACAGGCTTATTTATAGGACATAGGACTTAGGGTATGGAGTCACTTTCTTCATTGAGGTTCCCTTTCCTCCGGTGGGGTGACTCTATTCTATGTCAAATTGACAAAAAAACTAGCCAGTTCAGAGGCAGAAATTGTATGAAGGCAGATGTAAGGCTTTTCATCTTATTCCTGTCAGCCTATTAGACATCTACAGGCAAAACCAAAGGAAAATTTCCTTCTGGACCTTGAAAATTAATCTAGGCAACTGTGACAAAAGCCCTCACAGCAGAGAGTGAGTTTATTACAACAAAGCAAACAGAGATTAACCATGCACGTGTCAGCTGTGCAGCCTCAAAAATTACTCATTTTTATTGTGAAACTAGAGAGCTTATTCAGGTTTTTGTTGGTAAGAAATCTGCTTCTGCTTGGCCCATTGGAACGTTCATCATATTTTATGAAATGAAATGTTTTCTGGCTCTACAATTGAAAAGAAGTCCAGTTAAGATCCTTATATGAAGTTGTTGCCAGTTTTCCCTTTGATACAGTGCATAATGTTTAAGTGGCATTTCACCCAGCAGAGAAAAGTCATTAGAAACAGCTGAATTTCAACGTAGACAACTGTGGAATGAGCTCACAAATATAATGTTAACCAAGGAGTGAAACTAAAAACAAATAGTTTACTCATGGTCTTCATTTTAGACGGCGGACCACTCACCACTCTTGAGGTCATCATAGAAAAGGCTTCCAAGGTGTTGGTTGGGTTCTGTTTCTTCATCTAGACGTACAGAGTATGGAACACTTGCGATAACTCATGAAAATAGACAAAATAAAAACAAGAAACGTTTCTTAACTTCTCTGCAAAGTCACTGCGTAGTCCACCTGCCGGAACTCTGCTACCTTCTGCTTTGGCCTCCTACGTTAGAATTACAGGTTCAGGACACCACTTGGTTTGGCTTTTTAAATTCACACTACACTCCTGACAGGATATTTTCAGTTTTACATACCAGCAAGTCTCTATTTCTTTACAAACACCAACTGAATACCCAGCTGTGTAACTGGGACTCTATACAGAGTCAGCACAGACCCCACAGGATCGGATATAAAGGCCACCTCTCACTTAAGTCCAAGTTGATTCTGAACCAACTGGCTATAGTTGAGAGGCTCCCACAATTCCTTCTTCAGAATCTCTAAGTGTTGTAGTAAAAATATAATAATAAAAAAAGTATAGGTGTCTTTTACCCCGCTGGGTCTACACCTCGGTGCCCCAAGATATCTGCTAGATATCTTGGCGGAAATACATCCCAGCCGCACACTTTCCTACACTCAAACCCTCACATAAAAGAACACACAACACAATAATCTTTGACCCAATTGGTAAGATATAATTGCCCACTTAAACATACAAAGCCCGGTACCATCCATCCCTTGAGAACATTAATAACAACCTGTAAATACACAGAGCAGAATCTTTTTTTTTTTTTTTTGGTTCTTTTTTTCCGGAGCTGAGGACCGAACCCAGGGACTTGCGCTTCCTATCCCCAACCCCACACAGAGCAGAATCTTAACATCACCTGCCATCCTGTCCTGCCACGGCTTCTCCCCTCTCTCCGTCTTCTGTCTCTGTTCTAGTCTCCTCCTCTTCCTTCAAACTTCTCTCCTGCCCATCCTTCCTTCTCCTCCAATGACAGGCCTCCTTCTATCCCGTACCTGACCCTCACCTGTACTTTACAAATTCAATGGAGAGGTGGTTCTCAGGTGACTTCACCAGTCCTGAGTATGTGACTAGGCAGCTGTCCCTGGGGCAGTGGAATTAGCATCAAAATACAGATAACTCCAGGGCAAACCACAACATTTAAGTTGTTAAAAATGGTGCTTTTGGCCCAGTAAACATATGTTTCTTAATTTATTGCAAACGATATTACTAATGATCTATAGGAGCAGGTGGGTAAAGAGTCACAAAGAGTTTTCATTCCCTTCTGGGTAGAACAACTCCCGGTATGTCCATGTATTTCCCAACTCAGAAACTTTGAATCCCATCATTTAGGATTTTTATGAAGTTTCTGTTACAGTGGAAAGATTGGTTAAATCATCAGAACTCCCTGGAAGTCTCCAAGTGGAGCTGTAAGTTGTACGTAATCACTTGGTTGGTTCCTCAGGCACTCCATCCCCCAACCCAAACCATCCAGGGGCTTCCAGTCATCAGTCATCTCTTGAGTAGGCAATAGAAAAGCTTCCTTATTCCAAAGGTTTCAAAGGACTTAGAAATTCTTGTATTAGGAACCTGGGAATAAAACCAAATCCTATAACAAAAGATCCTCTTTTCATCTTCCTCCCGCCCCCAGTCCTTTCAGTAGGAACTGACAAAAGCCCTAGAAGTCAATTTTTGAACTTCAGGCAGTGACCAAATATATATTTCTTACAATGTCAGTCATTTATCAGTTCTTTCGTGGTACATGTACTTCTGAGTCTATATGACATATGTGGATAAAATTTACCTAGTTAGCATATCATAGTGTAGATAAATTTACATGAGAATCTCTGCCATATTTGTTATTTATTTTTTTGTTGTTGTTGTTTTTTTGGGTTTTTTTTGTTATTTCTTTTTACTTAAGTTTTATTTTACCCTGTTCTATGTATTGTGTGCAAGTGTATGTGTGTGTAGTTTGTGTGTAGTAATGGGTGTGCCCTCATGCATAGGTTAATGTACACATGACAAGACACACATATTGAGAAGTGAAGACGATCAATTTGTGGGAGTTTATTTTTCCTTCCCTCCTGGGTTCTGACAACCCAAGTCAGGCCATCAGGTTTGGGTGACAAGTGCTTGCTTTTCCCCACTAAGCTATCTCACCTGCCACCCTCTTAAAAATTGCGGGCCATGCAATTTTTAAGAGTGACTACATTTCACATAAAGGGCTTTATGTTTCTATTCAGCTAAATGTCTGGAGAAGTGACTTGCTTTTGAATATTTAACCTGGCTTTGATCTATCATATCACAGCTTCTATTCAATGTTTAAAGGCTAGTGCCAAAAGAAAAATTCTCAGGAATAGGCGGAGGAAAAAAGCTGCATGTGTTTCTTATAAAAGGGCTACTGCCTCCTGGCTCCCACCTTCTTTTCATGAAGCTGTTATGATCCTTGAGCAAAAGGCCAATTAAATAATCAGGAGACTCGGGAGATTCCTTCCTTTCCTTTCAAAGAAAAGCAGTCGGGACACAGAAGGACCCATGTTTCAGGATACAAAATGAAAAGAGCTCAGGGCATGTCAGGGGGTTGCTAAGAGGCTAGGAGAACAATAGGTCTATCTGAGTGTTGGCCAAAGCCTCCTGAACCACCCATCGCTCATTCATCCATGCAGATGCACTACTATAATGGGAAAAGTAAAAAGGAGCCAGCTGTGAACTACTTGGGGGGGATGAATCAGCCATGAAAATAATTAGCTCGCACATAAGATGCCATTTCTGTATGCTCCCAAAGCTCTTTATTAGCTCCCAATTCCCACCTCTCCCTAAACCTCCGCCACCCAACTCAGTGTTTTTCTTCTTGCTAAGAGTCCTGGTTGGGGCTCCGAGGCCAACCCCCAGGGGGCAGGCAATCTGCATGGAAATCCAGCTTGCTTGTGGGAAGAAACCTATTAATGGAGCCTTTCCAGTACGTTCCCAGTGCTGTTGTTCATTTGTTCTGTATAACTTCTCCCAATCCATGTTCCTTCTCCTTTGTTAACAGGAGCCCTCGCCTCCCGGTTTGAATTTGCAATCTCCCACTCCTGCTGACCAAATAGAGACAGCACTGAAAACGATGTTTCTCTTAGATGCAACGCCAAGGCTATCAGACTGTGTACAATGGCTATTTATCTCACTTACTGAGAAAGTTTTGTGTCTCACTTAAATGCATTTGCTGTAGAATGCAGTTTTAGATCTCCCCTGGACTTGGAATGCTATATGCGATGCGTGGGCTTCATTACCAAACGACAATCCAGAATTTTCACTTCCAAAGCACACCTGGGACTGTGGAGCTGTAATCAACAATTCTTCTTCAAGGGTCGAGATGAGTTTGTTCAGCTGCTGGGGGAATCTGGGTTACATTTAAACAACATGGTGGTATAATAAGGTATACCAGACAACCACGGGGGAGGGGGGAGGGGGGATAGGAAGACTGGTGGTTTAGAGCCTTGGGTAATGGCAGAGTCATGTCGTGGCAGGTCATCATGCTGATTTAAACAACGAAGCCATAGGAATACTCAACATCAGCTGGAACCAAAATGGCCAAGTGACCCCTAAGTGACCTTTGCTCCTTTATTACGGTATCTCCATTTATATCATTAGACTTGGCAAATGGCCTGTTCCCCTCACTCATCTGATGTCAGGCCACTTGCAGAAATCCCTAAAGACAGAAACATGGGGCAAATCCTAGTCCTACTCTTGAAATTCCCACACCTTCTACCCCATCCCCACCCTACCATAACTCCTGACCAACCCTTCCCTCCATTAGAGTTTGCTCTCATGTAAGATACCTAAATTCTCAGCTCTGTCTCTCTTGGGAAGCCAACCCATACTCATTTGTGAGTGTGCCCTTTGCCCTCTAACAAATTCCCTGCCAGCCCCTTGCTTTGTTTCATCTCTGAATTCTCTCTGGTGATGATGAGAACCAGAAAACTGTGAGCCAAGACCTCAGTCTGCTCTACAAAACCTGCCCAACCTCCACCCACTGGTAGCAGTCACAGACCTTAAACAGAGACATTTTCCCTTAGAAGACTGACCTAAGAGATAACAACTAACATTCAGAGTTTCAACCCAGTAATCAATTTCCAGCTGTCCAGAGATCTCTTCCCTTTACACATCACACGATATAGACAAGGGAGAATATAATAGAGAGGAAAGCATATAGGAAAATCGGGGTGTCCTTGAGATGACAAAACCTTCCTCAGGGAACTGGGATCTTATAAAACTTGACAGCCATTGAAGCCATCCAAGCCACTGGCTTTTGGATTCTTGTCCCTTGAATTTGAAGAATAAAATTCACAGACTACAGAGAGTGAGTTTTAGAAGAAAGCTTAGTGTTTAGTTCATGTTAATAGGTAGCAACTTAGGGGGGAAGGAGAAAGAGAAGGGGATAGGAGAGCTTCCAAATAGAAGGGGGGTCTCAAGACATGAGATTTCATCAAGTTGTTAGTGTGGGGGCTTTCTAAAGGACTTACAGCAGCAACTGGGGTGAGGTATGGTCACTTCAATTGGCTCCCAAGTGTCCACGTGTCTCCTCACTATGTCAGTCACTGGGCATAGGAATCTTATTTAGGAGATAACGAAGAAACAGACAACAGAGTTTTCCTAGTTAGCATTGCTGCCATCAGAAATGATTCTCTCAGAACCACTGCTTTGAGGATCCCTGCCTGACCTGGCCAGTTTTTAACTCCTGTCCTTATCCGAAGCAGGATAGAAACCTACTACCTGGAGCCTGTGTCTGGAGGAAAAGAAAAGAGAAAGGAGATACATTGTGGTAAGTTTCTGTTCAGTACTGGGATACAAACCAAGGCTTTTGTGTTGTTGAAATACTTCCTCAGCTTTCCATGGTAAATTTCTGGTATGGCAACATGGATGTGTCAGAAACCTGTGATAAGAAGCCAGCTCCCAGAGCCTGAGAGATGGCTCAGCAGATACATAAGAAAATATACTGTTCTTACACAACTGCATTCCCAGCACCCATGTTGGGCAGCTCACAGCCAAGGGCATCAACACTTCCGGACTCCCCAGCCACCCACACTCCAGTGCATGAGTGGTGCCTTTGAAATGCCTCTCTCAAGTGACTGAAAATTTTAGAATAATTGTCCGAATAGAGCCTAACTGCTTACCACTTAGAGTCCCCCATGTAAAGCAATTAAAAACAAAACAAAACAAACAAACAAAAAACCCTGTTACATCTATAGGCCCAGCAAGTTCAAGGCCAGTCTGACGACTACATAGCAAGTTAGCTAGGGGGATAGAATAAGGCTTCTCTAAACAAGAACGCATGTGTTTATTTACTTGAACTTTCAAGATTATAAGCTTCAAGCTAAGGTAAACAGAGCAGGGTGCACAGAAAAGATATGGTAATACAATAAAATTCCAGGCTAATCACTTTCTGTGTTAATGGCATATTGGTAAAAAATGATAACTGTGTTTTCTCTTTAAAGAGCTGAGTTTTCAGGGGTTGGGGATTTGGCTCAGAGGTAGAGCGCTTGCCTAGCAACCGCAAGGCCCTGGGTTCGGTCCCCAGCTCCGAAAAAAAGAAAGAAAAAAAAAAAAAAGAGCTGAGTTTTCTCCTCAGCTGCCGCCAAGGTGCTCGGTCCTTCCGAGGAAGCTAAGGCCGCGTTGGGGTGAGGCCCTCACTTCATCCGGCGACTAGCACCGTGCTGGCAGTCCACAACATGGCTTCTGTCTCCGAGCTCGCCTGCATTTACTCTGCCCTCATCCTGCGAGACAACGAGGTGACGGTCACGGAGGATAAGATCAATGCCCTCATTAAAGCAGCTGGTGTCAATGTTGAACCTTTCTGGCCTGGCTTGTTTGCAAAGGCTCTGGCCAATGTCAACATTGGAAGCCTCATCTGCAATGTAGGGGCTGGTGGGCCAGCTCCAGCCGCTGGAGCTGCACCTGCTGGTGGTCCTGCTCCATTCTCTGCTGCTGCCCCAGCTGAGGAGAAGAAAGTAGAAGCAAAGAAGGAAGAATCTGAGGAATCTGAGGATGACATGGGCTTTGGTCTTTTTGACTAAACTGCTTTTGTTAACATGTCCAATAAAGAGCTGAACCTGTGTGTGTGGGGGCGGGGGGGAGCTGAGTTTTCTGAGGGCTCCTTATATGCGAATTCTTAAAGATATGAGACAATTCTAATACGTGGTGAGGAATAGAAATTTTTCTTTTAATAAAAGAACCTCTAAATCACAGTTTGTTTTTTAAAATATTAGCCACAAAAGACTATGGAAGTTTCCTCTGTGCTGTCTCGTTTTCATAATGCCAGAAAGTACTATGCAGCCTGCCGGGGGAGAAAGGATTCAAATTGTCTTACCCAACTGTGAACCCTACAAACTATACCAAACTACAAGGAAGATGTGCCCACCGATGCAAGAATTGCATGACAGGAGGAACTCTGGCTTTGAGGCCTATTCCACAGCATGTATGATGCTGTGCATGCAGCTAGGATCCCAACCAAAAACTCATGGGTGGAGAGATCATCTGAGGGGAGATCTTACTACTGCTACTTACATAGATCGGCATGCTTGCAAGCTGCCTTATAAACAATCTATTTTTTAACTTATTTATTTTATGTATATGGCTATTTTACCTGCATGCCACATGCGCTTGCCTGTATACCACAGGTGCGCTGTACCCTCTGAGGCCATATGAGGGCAGAAGATTCCCCCAGGTCTGGAGTTACAGTTGAGAGGTACTATGAGGGTACTGTGAATTGAACCTAGGTCCCTCGGGAGAACAGACAGTGCTCTTAAACCACTGAGCCATCTCTCTAGTACTTAGACATCTATGATTATACCCATAGACAAAGGCTGCTCAGCCTTAATCACCAAAGCTTCTCTTTACGTGACAGTAAATGCAGAAGCTCTTGGCTACTCAATATTCTGAGAAAAATGGATGGCTACGAGCTCATCCCTAAAGAGTCTACTTATACCATTCCTTCTAAGACTTAAGGAGTATCCCAGAAGAACAGGCAGCTGGAATGGCAGACATATGGGAGACAGCTTAGCAGTTAAGATCAGGTACTTCTTTTGCAGAGGATCCAAGTTCGATCCTCAGCATCCACACCAAGCAGCTTAGAACTGCCTATAACTCAGATACCTTGGGTACTTGCAGTGCACATAGCCACACAGGGACACGTAGGCGTACACATATATTTTAAAAAGAACGTAAGCCCAGAAGCTAGGGAGGTTACAACACAGCTATTGCAAACATGAACTCAGAGCAGCTTTGTTTTGTACAAGCCCCACACAAAACTCTATTTGTCAACAGCCAGTCACAGGTAGGACAAAGCCTTTTGAAGCCCCCACCCCTTCCTGTTGTACTATTAGCTACAGAAGGATGTTAAGTGAGGGGAGTTATTATGTGCAGATGTGTATTCACAGGTGACTCCATTAGGGTTCACTGGATAATTGCATGCCTGTGGTTACAGACAGTTGTGGTTAAATTCAGTGGGACACAAAGCTTTTAACCAAAAGCCCTCTAATGCTTGTTTCCCACCTTAGGATCATGGAAAACTTGCCTTCATTTCCCCTAACTATGATGCATCCTCAAGAAGTGGAATAGGCCTGATCCTGAGGCTCCAAGGAAAATGTTGTGCTGTAATGTTGCCTAGTGATGGGGAGGTTTGGTCAAAAGATGAAAGCTTAAACCAAAGCTTAAACCATCCTACAGCTGTGTCCACTTTGGAAGAATCGAAGGAAATAGGCTGAAGGGCCTAATTTTTCAGAAAAGACAGATAAGTATACCTTAATGTAGCTTGTTAAACTTCAGTCTGGTCTGTTGGGACCCAGTACAGGAGTCTAACCCAATACAATGGTGCAGGCTTAGACCTTTTTAAACCTACCTTTTGGGCTTTTGTTTGTTTGTTTTTGTTTCTAAATTTTATTTATTTATTTTATGTATATAAGTACACTGTAGGTGTCTTCAGATGACATCAGATTCCATTTCAAATGGTTGTGAGCCACCATATGGTTGCTGGGAATTGAACTCAGGACCTCTAGAAAAACAGTCAGTGCTCTTAACCTTTGAGCCATCTCTCTAGCCCTAAACCTACTTGTAATAAGGGGTTTCAAATACTTCCATCCCACTTCTAGCCCACCATCCACAGGTAGGGGAGAAAGATGATACATAGGAAAAGGGGACGTGGACTTGTTTAGAAGTAGTTCTTTGAGGCAATTCCAATCTCTGTTGTCAGGATATCAGCTGTTCAGTTCAGTAGTGTCAAGTACCAACAGTCCAGTTCCAAAGTGTCACCAAACAGGAATCAGCAATGTTGACATGATCCGGCATAAATATCCAGGCCTCCATAGAGGCATGGGTCAGTGGGAGTGACCAGGACCAGCCTGGGACTGAAGTTCTCTGCTGTGCCTCTTTCAAACAAAGACAAGAGGCCAACAGAGTGTTGCAAAGCTAGCTATGCTAGTGCCTGTCACTGTCCAGTTGAAGTCCAATTTATAGTGTCTTCAAATATCCCATGTCCTTCCACAGGCCCTGACTAAGAAAAAAGAAAGAAAAAGCTACATAGGTCTTCCTCAGCAAAACACCTTGTGAGGTTTTATCACATGATAAAAACAGAAACGTCCACTTTACAATGGCTTTTTATATTTTTATTTAATAATCAGGCAACTTTTTACTAAAGAGTATAGCGTATCTCTCCCTCTCATTCATGGAAGAAAAGATACCACTAGGAGCTGGGTTTAGGATGTTGTAAAGCCCCAGAGGGTCTTTAACTGCTGGGAGACCCTGAGTGAGACAATGGGGTTGAAACAAAAGCAAGGGGTTTATTTTTCTAGTGCACTGGGATTGACCTTCAGAGGTCTCTCAAGCAAGCCACCGGAGGTGATCCCAAGTCTAACAGCACCTTTTATACATTTTTTAGAGGGCAGATTACAGTAACAGCAACTAGGCACTTGGTGATGGGTAGTTAGGCTGACCTTTTGGCTGATTGGCTGGGATCATCCTGGGAGAATACCTTCTTCGTTCCTCAGAGGGTCCAGGTGGCCTTCGTCCAGGACATTTTACGGTTTTTCTGAGAAGTACTCTGTCAGAGTCATTTCTGGGAAATTGTCCTGGGGCTGGGAGCATGAAAGCATCCCTTGGGACCTAATGCCCTTTCCTGGGGTCATCTCAGGGTTGGGTCAGAGTTGCTGAATCTGATCATTCCCTCTTTTTCTTGTGTGAGCTCCAACCATGAAGCTCTCCTTTCTTGGTAATAATGCTATGCTAGCTCAGATTCTTCCTCTCCTGATCTTAGGGACTCATATTGTTGCCTGAAAACCATCAGCTGCACATACTTATTCTATCTTTACAAAGGTGATCAGCTTGTTAATAATGCGAGGACCAAAGGTTAGTGCAAGCAGCAAAATGAAGATGGGACCCAATAAAGTGGAGATTAGAGTAGTCATCCACGGGGAGGAATGAAACCAAGATTCAAAACCAACTTTGATTCCTCCCCCCCCCCTCTCTCTCGTTTGGCTTCCCTAACCTTGGCCATGGAATCCTTAGCTACCCCCCAATAGTCTATGTAAAAGCAACATTCTTCACTGAGGGCAGTACACGATCCTCCCTGTTGGAGGAACAGAAAATCTAACCCTCTTCTATTCTGTAGGACCACTTCCCACAGAGAGGTCAGAGACTCTTGTAGGTGGGAGAAAGCTCTTTTGATACTCATTATCCAGATCTATGTCAGCCCTGAGGTTCTGGTTTTGGTGACCTTGTAGCACCAAGGAAGAGGTACCAATAGCCACTCCAGCTACCCCCAGCCCCAAGAGCAATGGCACTGTGAGCACTATGAAGAGTTCTCTTCTTGTTTGATAGAGGGTACTGTCCCATCCATCTAGAAGCTCTCCATAGGGGTGGTAAATACGTGTTGGGATCAACTGGACCAGTCCACTGGTTCAGGACAGTAGAGTACACACAGGGGGCAATCCTGAGGCACAAGACCACCATCCATATGGGGGGGGAGGTGGTAGATGGGAGTGTCACTAGTGGCTATGATCTGTGAACATTGGTGGAGGTGGGTTGATGGGACCTCACCCACACAAAGTCCTGTCCCTGTTACAGCCTGTAGGGTCAGCTTGGTCTTTTGCTTCTGTTGGTACAGTGAGACATTGGTTGATGAGGTCACCGAGCCATTGAAGGCTATTCCTTCATAATATGTGGGGCCATATTATGAAGCCAACAGGAACAGGTGGCATTAGGGTTAGTTGCTAAATCCTCAGGGTTGATATCCCTCACATTGGCTCTTAGCGAGCCCTGCTCCTGTATGGTTCCTCCTCATTGTGATCAGATCCCATGAAGAGGTAGGTCTTCAGTATGTGCTTCCCAATGTTTCACATCCCAGGTAGCACAGAAAAAGTGGTTGCCCACCCCCCCCCCAGTAATGTGTCTGCTACCAGCTTCTCCCACCTTGGGGGACACACATATAGAGATTTCTCGCAAGACAATCCTCAATGCATCCTGTATGCACCCTAACCTCCACCCTCCAAGACTGCTTCTCGAACACTGTTTAGATTTGCAAGTTCCTCGTCCCCTACATCCGGGTAATTCCCTCCCCCTGTGTCTCTAGGGTGGTGATATCCAAGGAGTCAAGGCCAACCTCTAACTTACAGAGATCAAAGACAAGGTCTGGCCACCAGGTATAAGGCAGATGTTTCTCTGTAGTAGACCATGCTATATCCCCAGTGGCTGAGAGTACTTGCCAAGTCACTTTGGTAGGGTTGTGGGGACTGCTGAGGTTCAACGGGGGTAGGAAGATACGCCATAGACATCTCATGGTTTCTTTGGCCTTACAGAAGGGTGGGCGATCTTGAGCTTCAGGGGTTTGCTCAGATGTCTGGCTGCTATCCAGTGGGCATCAGGGGCAGGTGCTGGTCTGACTTGAGTTATGTGAACCCAGGCAGTTACTCTATCCACTTTAACAGCAGTCGGGGTGGTCAACAGCACCAGGAATGGCCCTTTCCACTTTGCTCCCAAGCTTTCAGCACAATGCCTCTTAACATATACCCAATCTCCAACTTGGTACTCATGTGGAATCTTTGGGGTACCTGAGAAACAAAGGCTGACCCATTATCTGAGCCGATGTTTTAGGCATACCAAATTGAGGAAGTATCTCCCCTAGTATCTTCTTCACGACCACCTGTGTGGTTTCTCTATCGGTGGGGTAGGCTTCTCATCCAGAAAGAGTATCCACAAAGAGTAGGAGGTCTTACACCCATACTTCCCTGGTCTTAAAACTTCCCAGGATGTTACCCCTTAGCCTTTCTCCTGATGGTACCTTAGTGGGATAGGCATTTACCTTCTGACAAGCGTCACAACTTCTAGCTATTATGTCTGCTAGTTTTCCTAGATTTAAAATAAGGACACCTGACCCCTTGATCGCCTGTTCTAGTTTTCTACTACCAAGGTGGGTAAGTCTGTGCATTTGTGTAAGCAGTTCAAAGGTCTGATGTTCTGATTGGATGGTTTTCCCCTCCAGTGTCTTCCAGTGTCCACTTTTGTCCAAATAGTTAGTGGGATACCCCTTACTCAACTTAAGTTCATGATCAGTATACCCAGGTAGTGGCCAGCCATTTCTCAAGTTCCAATCTGGGCTCTCTTCTCCTGGGTGGTGGTTTGTTAAGAAGATAGTCTTTATTTCTTTCATTGATATTTCCTTTGCCACTTGGCCTGCTAGTGGTTCCCACTAACTGTGGGGTCCTCACCCTTCTGGTGCCCAGGGCAATGGATTATACTCACTTTTGCTGGTTTAAAAGGGTTTGTAGTAGGGCAACTATCTCTGGTTTGTCCTTGATGATCCTGCTTTCCAAGGTCAGGAGTCCCCATTATTTATAAATGCCCTGTGCACTTGCGCAGTTGTGAA
The DNA here is from genome assembly GCF_021556685.1 of Rattus norvegicus. Classification (NCBI taxonomy): domain Eukaryota; kingdom Metazoa; phylum Chordata; class Mammalia; order Rodentia; family Muridae; genus Rattus; species Rattus norvegicus. The sequence continues at coordinate 123,903,730 of NC_141536.1, forward strand.
GGTTTACGTGCTGTACCACCGCAGCTCCAGCCTTCCCTTGGCCGTCAACCAAGAAGACGGCCAATCAGACCGATCAGATCAACCAATCAGATCTTGCACAGGGTGATAGTCCTGAAACCAGGCTTCTTTACAGGAACAGGGGTGTGTTCCAAGCAGATCAGCACTTGCACAGGACCCCCAGTTGTAGCATCCTGTCAATGTGAGGCTTAATACCTTCTCCTGCATCCTGTGCGATGCAGGAGACCAGATCAGTCTTGGTCTTAAGCTCCACATACACAGGGTCCTGCAGTCCCACATGTCTTAGCCTGGCCATTTCAGTCCAAGCAAGAGGAAACTTTTCCAGTCACCACGTAATATCCTCTGTCTTTTGGGTTTTAGTCTCAAACAATTTGTATTCATCCTCCAGCCTAATAGTAAGGACCTGAACAGGTTCTCCAGCAGGCCCCCTCAACTGCAGGCTCTTGGGAAGGAAGTGGATTTGAGTCCCCATTTTGGAGAACAAACCTCTCTTGAACAAGGGATAGGGGCAATCAGGGATGACCATGAATGAGTAAGATACCCGGCCCACACTCAGGTCCACAGGTCTTCAGGTAGACCATGAATATTGTTTAGTCCCAGTGGTCCCTTGAACCCATGATGTTTTGCTGGAGAATGACTCTTCAGCTTGGAGGAGGTCCAAGTACTGGGCCCAAGTATCTATCAAGAATTGGTTGGTTTTCCCTCCACTTTCAAGTGGGCTCAGGAAGGGGATCTGAACCCATTCTTCCTAGTCACTGTCTTCCCTCAGGGCTAACACCTTCATTGTTTGGGGGGCACTTTTCCCAAGGCTCGGGATTTCCCACCCCAGGCTTCTGTTGGTTGGTGCACTCTTGAGCCCAGGCCCCTCTCCTTGCAATATGTGCACTAGTCCTTTTCAAGGTGTCTTCTGTCTCTTTATGGTTGGAGTCTCTCTTCTCTGCTTTCCCTAACCACTGTAGCCAAGATTCTCTGTAAATTTCTTTCCTGTGCTTTTCTTTTTCCATCTCCCTTTCATCTTATTCTTTTTTCTTTCTTTGCTCCCTCTCCTCCTCTCTCTTCTGTTATGGTAGACTTTTTCAGCAATCTGCACTAAATTCCTTAACAGTGTATCCTTGTAGTTCCTCTAGCCTCTGAAGCTTTTTCCTGATAGCGCTACTAGCCTGATCTATAAAAGCCATTTTCACAGTAGCTTTGTCCTCCTCGCTGCTGGGGTCATAGGGTGTATATTGGTGGAATGCCTCCATGAGCGGCTCTAGAGAAGCAGCAGGGGACTCATCTGATCCCTGTCTAATTTCACGTACCTTGGTCAAATTTGTGGGCCTCTGAGCGGCTGACTTGAGACCTGCCAAAACAGCCTGGCAGTTGACCTTAAGGTGCTCTTTACTTTCGTCTACATTAAAGTCCCAATCAGGTTGGGCTAAAGGGAATCCTGCATCAGTGACTGCTGGTTTTTCCAAGGGAACCCCTGTGCCCAAGGGTACAGTATTAGGGGAGATGACTCTCTGACTTCAGGTCCCCATGGCTCCTCTTTCCATGTAAAGGGGGTTACAGTGGTCCCAGCACTGTATGGGCCGAGGATCCTGGGGCTGGTACTGGCCCTGGAGGGGCCATAGGGGAAAGGGTAGGGGGATATGGAAGAGGAAGGTCTAGTAGAAACAGGCCCGCTGTCGAAAGGTCTTGGATGATCTACTTCTTCTCAGGTCCAGAACCCTCCTTACATGTTTCATTTTTCTTGATGGCCAGAACCTGCAAAGTGGGTCTTGGGAAAAGAAAGGCTTTTTAATCCATGGGGGAGGGGTCTTCCGCTAGATTCTTCCAAGTTATTATATAGGGTACCTGGTCATATGCAGTCCCTATCTAGAAATTCTCCCTTCAACTTCCCTGATGACAGGCAAGTCTAAGGTCCATGGGAGGTGGGGGGTGGGGGCTGAGGGACCATACACCAAAGACAGGACACTCTGTGGAACATAGGGTGATTAATTTGCCCCTTTTTACTACAACAGACAGGTTCTCTTCTCTTTCCTTAACTTCCTTCCAGTGTATCACTAAGATCGGTAAATTGACTGCTCTATGTCCTGTGAGGACTCCAGAAGTCCCACACCAGTCACTGACTTCATTCTCTCCTGCACTGCCTTTCTTCTCTTGTTCTGTAGCTATTGGGGTTCTTGCTCTGTCTTTTGACATACACCCTAAGGCAATACTCACATCCCAATCTTTATTAGTTTACATGTATGAGTGTTTTGCCAGCATGGGTGTCTGTACACTACATGCCTGCCTGGTACCTGTGGAAACCAGAAAAGGTATCAGATTTCCTCAAAGTGGAGTTACAGACAGATGGCTATGAGCTGCCATGTGTGTGCTAGGAATTGAACCTAGGTCCTCTGGAAGAGCAGCCAGTTACCTTAATTGCTGAGCCATCTCTCTTGCTCCTCTCTCACTTGTAATCACAACAATGTGCCTATTATTAATTTATTTTTTTGTCATCTATTTCTGCCAGAATCACCTTCTTTGAAATTATTTTCATCAAGAATTCTCAACAATACCAACCAACCAGCTCCCAGGGACTAAACCACTACCCAAAGAGTACACATGGACAGACTGATGGCTCCAGCTGCATATGTAGCAGAGGATGGCCTTGTTGGGCACCGATGGGAGGAGAAGCCCTTGGTCTTGCCAAGGCTTGATGCCCCAAGGTAGGGGAATGACAGGACAGGGATGTGGGAAGGGGTAGGTGGTTTGGGAGGGGGAACACCCTCATAGAAGAATGGGGAGGAGGGATGGGATAGGGAGCTTATGAATGGGGAACTGGGAAAGGAGATAACATTTGAAATGTAAATAAATAAAAAAAATATCCCCCTAAAAAAAGATTGTTATGCTATGATTTACCTTCAGAATTTGAATAATTTTCTTCAAGTATTAGAGAAGTGTTGTCTTCTACTTCCCTCCCTACCTTTTTATGCTGAGAAGGTCTTACTGCGTTGCCTAGGCAGGCTCAAGCTCTGCCGCTAGAGCAACTGTCCTGCCATGACCTCCTGAGGAGTTGAGACTGCAAGCTCAGCTAATTTCCAGTATTTCCTAGTAAGGATTATATAAAACTTTAGGGAACACAGATCATTTTATTAAAATATACCAACGAATTCATACAATATTTAAAACAAGAGCAGCAATGGAACATCAAGGAAGGGATCAAGTTTAACCAAAAGCTAAAAGCACAGAACTACAATGGCTATCATGAGAAGTGAAGACTCCTATCCCGCCAGTGGAAAAGTACAGGTCACCCTTATTGGAACAACTTGGAGAAGCAGCATCAGGGCAATCTCCATATTCCTGGGTGACATACTATCTTTAGTATTTGTAAACCTCCAAACTTAAATGTGAGGACATCAAAAGTGGGGTGATGTGATGATGTAAGGGCATCAAGAATTTTTATTAGTCTATAAATTTCTATTTCCATAATCTCCCTTAAGTATACAAGTATATAAGCATACTTTTACAAAGCATCTGTTCATCTATGGAGAACAGGCCTTTGGGAGAGAACAATATGCTCTCTTAGATACCTGAACCAGTCTGTTTCATAACATATATATGCTGTTCTCTTATGTTAGTTTTTATCTTCAATGACATATGAAAGATCTAAAATCAAATTGGCTGTCTCTACAGCCACCTGTAGTCCACTCAGCTTGGCAGTGAAAGAGTCTACAGTCAGGTTACTCACTGAGCCAGAAGCTGCCTGTGGAAGGCAGGTTTGTGGTGCAAAAGGATGGTAAGTGCTTCTTAGGACAGACCAGCTGAGCTCTTCCTGGCTGTTGTATAAACCACAGCCACACCGTGACAGTGTATCTGGCCAGTTACCTACAGAGGCAGAATCTGCTGGACATGACCAAAAGTGTCCATACTTCATGTCAATGAGGATTTCACCACCATCATGTTCCAAAGAGACAGCGGCGGATTCCAGAGCACTGCAAAATGCTTCAGTAGCAATGTGGAGCTCTGCCTGAGAACACCCATCATCTCTGACAATAGCCTCTGCCTCATTATGAACCTAAAGAAGACCAGTGAAAACATAATTAACATAAAAATGTTTAGAGGAATTTCAATAAAGCAACATGGCTGTTCTGACAAGGGATCACAACCAAAGACCTTCTTCATCTATACGATCCAGCTAGAATACAGACTTGCCACAAATTACATATGATCTGGCTGGACATGCCCTTAGTATACACCTTTAATCCCTAACAATGAAGGTAAAGTTAGCCTGAAGAAGGAAGCAGCCATGTTTGAAAGTGACAACTAATTGAGGGGCAGACAAAGTGGTGAAACAGAGAAAAATATGACAGAATAAGTTAGTCAGGATATGCCCAGCTCACATGAAAACAGCACAGGAATAGAGGCTATTAAGAGCCGAGAGAAAGAGAAGGGGTGTGGTGTGTGTGTATGGCAGTTTTACACAGACAGGTTGAAAAAAGAACATGCTAGACAACGGCGAAGACAGAACAAGCCATAGAATGAGGAAGACCCAGACGATTAGAACATATTGCCAATGTTGGTATGAGGTCAAGCAGAGCAATTCAGACAGAAGCTGAGAGAAGCCAGATTGAACCAATTAGCTTAGAAGATTAGATTGTACAGAGGCTAGAAGCTTCCAGACCTAGGCCTAAGGATAGTTAGAATAGATAAAGAAATGCTCTGGGTGTGGACCAAGCCACGTATTTGCATATCTTGGGTATGGCTCTCATCTCATCCCTTCATCTGAGGAAAGAAAAGCAACACTTACAAAAATGCTTCAGAAAAATAGGATACTTGAGCAAAACCTTGTTCATAAAGTTAGTGACCTTTATTACTCAGGGTTTGGCAATAATGCTGGTTGGCTTGGCTAGGCTGTGGACCTTAACATGATTGGCCAGAATAAAAGTGTATATTTTTAGTCATGTGACCAGAATGAAGGAATTGACCCTTTCATCAGCTTATTCTAAATGGCTAATCAGTGGTCACTCTTTAAATATACAAAGGGCAATTATATGACTTAAAAACAAACAAATAATGTACACCAGGGAAAATGATGAAGTACTTTTTGTATCAGCTAAATGCTTGAGATCTGTTTAAAGTTATATTGCCCGTTGGTTTTGAGCATTAGAACCTCAGAAGCTGCAGAATTTCTGAATTCCCAATAACATAGTGTCAGCTTCAACATGCCTTACACATAGACAATGCTCAAAGAACATGATCATTTGTTAGATTAGATTCATCGATAACCAACACAACCAATTTAGCCTCTTTTATTTATAAGCATTATTTTCTTGAAATCAACCACATTATCTGAGTTTTGAAAAGCTAAATATCAAAGGTTTCTAGGATATTATTATTTGGTCACTGTCTCACAAAATAAAAATTGCTGAAAAGTCAAATAATGTATAGAGGATGTTTAGCTTACCTTGTGTCTGATATATGCAGCCAAGTGTGTTTCCACACAGCCACCTCCCAATAAAACCCATGGTTCCTTGATTGTTAACTGCAAGACATGCATTGCTGTTTGACACGTGAGCTAAGAAATAAATAAATTAAAATTGTGAGCTAAGAAATACATACATTAAAATTGGGATCCTACACTAGTACACTAGTATACAAACCACACCACACTCTCATAGCAACTTAAAAATGTTATGTTTGTCTTGTGTAAACATAGGTCAGTATGCACATGTACTGTGGTACAAGTGTGGAGCTCAGAGGACAATTTGTGGGAGTCAGTTGTCTTCTCCCATCATGTGACTTCTGGAAATTGTATTCAGGTCATTAGGCCTGGTATTCAGTGCCTTTACTCACTCAGATATCTCAGTAGTATAAAGGTACCGATTTTAATTTACAAAGAACAAAGTCCATGATGTAGGACTTGGAATCCACCTACCTTCAGCTCCTCCCAGGCAGTGTCATTTCTGCTGCAGAGAAGCAAGCTGCAGATGGTCGCCTCATTAGGAAGAAGATGAAAAAAATATTTGGAGCCAAATCTTGCAGAGCGCACATCTTTCACACTTCCATAAGTAGTAGAAACTATTGGGTATAGGGAACCAATAGGCGTTGCTCCTATTTTTGTAAAGTATAAAAAAATCAACTGTATCAGCAAAGATGGGACCCTTCAAACAAATATCAACAAACCAACAAACATTAATTTCTACCTAGTATAAGGGCCCGCACCAAAGTTTATTAAAAATATGAAATATGTGAAATATAAGATAAAAATGAATCTTCTTGGATCTCTGAAATGTACATTCCACTATTTAAATGATATATTATTCCTCCTTTTTCTCCTCCATTTCTTTTCTGGCATGGCATTTTGCTAGGTAGTCCTGGCTGGCCTGGAATTCACCACGTAGACCAAGATGAACATGTAATAATCCTCCTTTCAGCCTTTTGAATGCTGAATTACAAATGTACCTGTGGCCACCTTTGCTTGTTTGGGCTATTTTTGTTATGGATTTTGTCATAGTTACTTTTCCATTGCTGTAACAAAATACTCCACCAAAAGCAATGTAAGCAAGAAAGGGTTCCCCTGGAACACAGTTCATTACGGTAGAGAAGTTACAGAAGCATGAGCTCAAAGCAGCCATTCCTATATCAGGAACCAGAAAGATGCATGCATGCTAGTGCTTGGCTTGCCTTCTCAGCTTTATACTGTCTAAGAATTCCTGCCCAGGGATAATGTTATTCATAGTGGGGTCAATAAAAGTGATTAGGCAGATTGGAATTACTTATTCATTTAATTGTATGTGTGTGCATATATTGGAATTATTTATTCATATAATTGTATGCAATATGCATATGTTTATGTGTGTTGTTATCCCAGCCATGCCAAGGTTAGGCAGATGCTCTGCCACTAAGCTACATACTTATATATGTATACATTCTTTATACATTCATAAAAATGAATTCCAAATAATTATCTGCATGTTCTTAGTAACTTTGATTTTGATGGTCATTAGGCTGACAGGCCTATCTGAACATCTGTTAAAAGCTATTATGTATTTTCAGGAAAAGGCACTCCAAAAAATGATTAGAGTTTTAGGAAATCCAGGCTCCTGGAAAGAGATCCCTACTTAAGAGTTAAAAAACAAAATCAAAAACAAAACCACTTTAAGGACCTCATTAATTTTGAAAAAGGGTGGGAAATGTCCTTTTTAAAAGAAGTCATTTAGCTCTCTTTAGGTCACCGCCACTCCCATCCCTACTTTGCCTAGGAGCTTTTTGTTTTAAATGTAAATAGGTATACAAGTGCCAAAGAACAGAACACATATATTTCACTACACTGTTCTTGACTTGTTGATTTTTACACAGATCACAAGTTAAAATATGAATAAAGGTGATTTGAATATGTGCAAAATCTCTAAGGTAGATAAGTTACATAAGAAATGTACACCAATTTCTATAAGAAATAATACTTAACATTTGAACATCAAAACTTATAGCAATTCACTTTTTTGGAGTCCAGATTTTTTTTTTTTTTTTTTTTGAGAGTTAGTCCAGGCTGTCTTTAAACTTGCTACATAGGTGAGGGACTGAGGATCTTGATAATCCCGTCTCTTCCTCACAAGTGCTGGAATTAGGTATGTACTATCATATCCAGATAGCAGAAAACTTTAGGAGTTGGAATTTTCATTTTGTGTTCTAGGTATCTGAATTAAGTAACAACTTTGGACTAATGCAGAAAACCAGTGCCTGTTTACAAGCACTGGTACTATGGGAAAACATTCCATACTTTAATTTACAAATTCAGAATACTCATTGTACTGGGTTAAGTAAGCTGGAAACAGCCAGACTAATGCAAATTAGTAGACAATTTAGATCTGTCCTACAACATAAAAAGTGAATTCCAAATATTATCTGCATGTTCTTAGTAACTTTCATTTTGACAGTCATTAGGCTGACAGTACCCATTTGGCATGCATGGTTTTTAGTGAACTTTAATTAGTTCGGTGGGTTGTAATTCACAAGGCAGGAGTGATAGCATGTGGTCAGGACTTTATGACTAGCCCAAAACCATAGGTGGACCTTGCTCAACAAAAGGCAACCATTGCAATCAATATGAATGTAACCGATAATTTCTGATGGTTTGTCAGTGCAGTTATAGGGACATTGATTTGAGAAGTGACTCACATCAGGAACTCTTCAACTTACTTTTGTCCTAACCATGTATGTGTGCTTTGCCTGCTGGCTTTGTGACTGTTATTCCAAGTATCAACTCACCAAATAATTTTAAAGGTCTGAGGGCCAGGGTATTAGTAGCCTTGACAGTATGCCTTTTGATCTCAAGAACCCAGCTACAGATGTTCTTGGTAAAAAGGAACTTTGGGCATAAGTACAGAAATTTCTTAGAATTATGATAAAAGTGAAGAAAACAAAGTATTCCAGCCAGAAAAATCATCTCCTGAATGTAACAGGATTTAAAAACTCTGTGAATTTTAAATTTGTGTGTACAACATTAAAGACCTTATAATTATGTTAGACTTCTCAAATGCCTATAAAATAGCTGAAGGTTAGATTATAGCAGACCATACCTAAGGTTGGAAACGGCCACCACCTTTCAAATTTTTAGTAAAAAGGTAATGGGACGTTTTCTCAGAAACAATTTTTGCCTCCAGAAATGAGACAAATGCTGTAAGGTTGGTGGCTTCTAAAAAAATTTAAAGTATTAACAGTGACATAAACCAAACCTCTTTGCTCAGAAAGGGCAATACATTAACTGTAATGGGGACAAGCCAGGAGAACTTTTTACCTGTCACTTTGCTCAGAGGTTCCATCAGAGTCACTCCAACTCTGTCGATGGCAATAATTTGATGTTCACTGAGGAACTGTTTCAAAGATGGGTGTATGACTTTTTGGCACAGGACAAGATCTACATGGTCACTGACTAGCTGTCTTCCTAGATTAAGCAACTGCTCTAAAACTGCATTCTCAAGGGACACTTGGTAATGGACCACCAAGGTTCCTTCTCCAGCATTAGAAAAATCTCCAGATAAAGATGCACAGAAGAGTGCCACCCTAAGGGTACTTGACTTCTGGGTGGGTAATAATCTCCTTAATTGAACTTCTGATGCTTCAATAAGAAGTCCAGGTAATACAGTAGAATCTGTTACTTGTTGGCCCTTTAAGGGAACAATTATACTCTTCCCTAAAACCATTCGCTCTTCTGCACTTTCTGGAATTGTAAGCAAAAAAGCTTTCAAAATCAAAGCACCTATGTGATCTATTTCCTTTCTGGTAAGCATGCAGGCTGGTTTGCTGGTTAAGATACTGTGTACCAAGTTGAGGAAGGTATGTGTACTTCTGAAGTCAACTGGGATTCGACAACTACAGGCTTCAGACTTGAGATAACTGATACTGAGACCCAAGAGGTATTTATTTAATTTAATAGCAGTTGTGGGTGTCAAACCTATTCTCTGAATATTTTCAATCAAGTTGCAGCACAGAATGGCTGTGAATAAGCCGCAGTCACTGAAGCAGCACACGTGATTCTGCACAGATGATGTTAGGACCTTTAATATGGGATGGGTGACCGAAAGGTTTCGAAGCAGGGCTGAGGACTGTGAAGTTGTACACACACAACCTCCTAATCCATTGTGCAGCTGCTTCAGCCTCCCTGAAGGGCCATAGCATGAGGCTATGATTCCTTTCAAGACAGAAAGTGTAGACCTGACTCTCTCACTTGTCAGTGGTTCAGTTTTACACAATGATGGCTTCTTAGCTTCTAAACGAGACATCCTGCTTCAGGTGTAAGTTGTGAAGACACCTTTAGTTTGTTCACATGTTTTTCATTTTATTTTAATGTCATGTATTTGAACATTAAAGACTATTCTCCAGGTATGAAGGTCTGTACATGCAGCATTACCAGCTACAAAATCAAGTGGTTTTCAGACAATAACCAGCATAGATGAATTTAAAGACATTAATAATTCCAAGTATTTATTTTGCTTCACTCTTCAATATTCCTTTGTTTGTCTCTGGACTGAGACCTCACAGACTCTCTCGCAGCTCTCTGTATTAAGTACGTTCCAAGATGGACGCCTACGAAAGTCACCCCAGCCACAAGAAGCCAGTTCTTTCTAATCCAACTGGGGTTTTTCATTTCTTCTTTTATTATCAAGTTCAGATTCAAAGTTGCTTCTTTCTATAAGAAATTAAAAATTTTAGAATAATTCCAAAATATCTTATAGGCAGTAAGTTTAGTAATTTCAATACTCTGCTCCATTTTAGAAAGAGAATTTTAACTGTCAGAAGCATTCTGGAAGTGAGAAAGGGAACCCAATGGACTTAATACTCCTTTGCTTCTAGAAAAAATGGCACATTAGAAATCTAAGGCTTTTCCACCTTGTTAGTGTTCATGATACTAGAACACTAGGTGTTCTGCACAATTCCAGAGAGTAAACACCAACCCAGCTACAAACCCTTTGACATACAATACTGTCCTGCCTGAATTATTGCTGGTACACTAGTGGTACAACCATGTAAGCAAACACTGTAAGGTTGGAATTCATAAAACGGAACCCATGCCTAACACTGCAAAGTGGTCATAACCTGAAAATAGATAGATACTGAACCTAGAGGAAAACCCTTATAGACTCACAAGTGGAAAATGTGCAGAGAATGATACACCTTGGTACACTCAATCCTAAACAGGAAATCTTCATCAAACTCCTTCCCCTTAGGGCTTAGGGAACCACATGGAAGAGGAAGTAGAAAGATTGTAAGAGCTAGAGATGATGGATGACTCCAAGAAAAATATCTCCCAGACATAATAGTACTGGCATCCACATAAACTCATAGCAACTGTGGCAGTTTACACAGGGCCTGCACAGGTCCAAAACAAATGGGGTTCCAGCACAAAGAAGAAGTAGACATAAGCTCCCATTCCCAACCTAGAAGCTATCTCCAACTGACAACTGCTTTTAAAGGAAAAACTAGATTTTCTGAGAGCTCCACAAACCACATGGCTAGCAGATGGCCAACAGAAAAAGAATTCATTAGTGTGTGTGTGTTTTGTCTCACATTGCATTTTTAAAAAACTTTACTGGTCTTTTATTTTATGGCCTCTTACTTCATGTTTTTCTGGGTTTTGTTTGTATATGTTTTTGCATGTATGTTTCTTGTTCTTTGTTTAATTTTATTCTTTTTTCCTGTTTGTTTTGAGAGAAAGCCTTGAGTTGGAAGAGTGGGGAGTTAAGGAGGATGTGGGAGAGAAGGGAGGGGAAACCATGACATAACATATTGTATTAAAAATTATTTTTCAATTAGGAAAAACCCTACCAACAACCAAAAAAACCAAACCTAAGGCCTTGTTCTCCCGGGACCTTAAAGACAAACAAACAAACAAACAAAACCCACCATTTTTTAAATTTCTTTATTTAGTGTAATTAAAAAAAATCATTGTTTGGCTTTGAAACTATGCTTCAACACGAATGTATTTAGATCAAATCATGCTTATACATAACATGACAGCAAGATAGCTACGATAATTAGTTTTAACTGTTAGCTGACAGATTCTAGGGTCACCGTGAAGGGAAACTCAATGGGGCAATTACTCAGTGAGAGACCTGTAGTGTAGGTGGTACCATTCTCTAAGGAGAGAATTCTAGGGAAAAAAAATTACACACACACACACACACACACACACACACACACACAGTGTGTGTGTGTGTGTGTGTGTGTGTGAAAACAGGCACTAGTGTTCTGTGCTCTTGACTGTGGACAGAAGGCTAGGCACTTTAAGTTCCTGCCATTAGCTTTCCCACAATAAAGAACTGTAGCTTGAAATTGTAAGCACCTCCCCCCCCCCCCCAATCGCTTCCCCTTAATTTTGTTAGGATATTTTGTTAAAGCAACAGGAAAAGAAACTAAATCAGTAGCTGCTAGTAGTATTCCTACTGCATAAACTCATTAGCACAGTCTGCATTTAGTTGAATCAATCTGTAATACAACTGTATTAGTATACAAATTGTGCTTTAAAGACTTGGTTAAAGTTAGAGTTAAGTTTTAGTTTTATCTACTAGTCAATCATAAGTCCCTAGTTAATGCTCTCCAAAAATGTTGATCAATGCCAATAGATACAAAATTCCTAAAGAATGTCCTAGATGATCAAGAGAAAAGGGGGTCATGGTTTGTCCGATTCTGAGCACCACACATTCAGGTGGAGAAGCACATATGAGCAGCAGTGTACGTAAGCATAAGCCACTAAACTTCATGCTGTGAGGCATGAAATCCTGACAACTTATCAAGGTCAAGATTTGAGAATTATTTCAATGGTTACTTTCGATTCAGCAAAATCTTAACAATAGAAATTATTTTTAATAAAATCATGTTCCTATTTTTTTTTTTTTGAGACAGGGTCCCATGTAGCTCAGGCTGTCCTCAAATGTCCTATGTAGTCAGGGTGACATTTAACTCCTGACCCTCTTGCCTTCTCCTCACAGATATGAGAATTACTGTAAGTACCATCCCACCCACTCTAATCTAATAATGTGGTTTACCATTCCAAAAGTTAGCATCAAATGTATGCTCTTGACTTTTCCTGAATACATGTCTGGTGGATGGGTTTTTTTCTCTTCAGCTATAGATGACTGAAAGTTTCAATAAAACTTTGCCTTCTAAATCAAGAGAATTAATGTAAAATGTTACTAGAAATATGACTGCAGACAACTTTCTCCTACAGAGATTAGGGCTCTTTGTAAAAATGACTCATTTTAGGTCTGAGGCAAAAAAATATTCAAGCTGAGCTTTCCCCTAAGTGTACTAACAAAGAGTATCCAGGTAATGTCAAATCCAACAACATGACTACCAACTCAGAAAGATACAAGAAGGGAAACTGATCACTGCAAAAATGGTGATGATACCCAAATCGCCAACTTAGGCATCTGAATGGCAGTTAGCAAGCTCCTTTACCTTTCTGTATAAATGTGTGCATTTGAAAGGCAGTTAGCTAAATGCTCCCTTACCTTACTGGATAAATGTGTGCAATTGAAAGGCAGTTAGCATGCTCCTTTACCTTTCTGGATAAATGTGTGCATTTGAAAGGCAGTTAGCTAAATGCTCCTTTACCTTTCTGGATAAATGTGTGCATTTGAAAGGCAGTTAGCATGCTCCTTTACCTTTCTGGATAAATGCATTCTGGGTCAGTGACTAATTGAGGAGGTAAAATTGAAGCAGGGAAGAAATAGTACAAAATTTGAGCAGCATAAGTGGGTACCCCAGTGACAAGATGGACTGGACCATCACAATAGTCGGTAAATTAAGCCCATGGACCGCAGTACTCCATAGCCTATTTTGTAAATCGGTGTACTGTAAGGGAAACGAGCTCCTTCATCTATATTATCAGTGTATACAGAGCTCAACAGAAACTTTACATTTATGGGCAGCAGGAAGTAAAATGTTAACTTACAGTCTTCCTGCCTTAGTGTCTTCTCCTAAATCCTGGGATTACAGGTGTGGGCCACTACACCCTGCCCTTTAATAAAAAAAGTTAGTATATATCACAATGAACACAACTCTCAGAAAGAAAGGCATTTCTATAGAGAAACTAAAGTTTAGGATTAAGTGGAAAAAGTATTTCCAATTGCCTCAAGTCAATTAAAACCAGGTTTTGCTGCTAAAGGAGTTTGACAAATGCTTAGCTGTTCTCTGTTCCCCCCATCCCCCAACCTAGTTTCACCCTGTAACACTGGATAGGATAGAGGGGAGAAGGGGAGAGAAGGAGAGGGAGAGGGAGAGGGAGAGGGAGAGGGAGAAGGAGAGAGAGAGATCCCTGAATCTAATTTCTTTCCTTTTGTTTCTTCTTTCAGCATGAACATGAACAAACTGCAGACACCCCCCTTACCCACAGAGAACCATCAACCCCACCTTCTGGGACCCTAGCATTTATATGCTCTCTGAGAAGTTCCCAGAATTCCGAACATCACGCACTTGCAGAATCCATCTGCAGCTGGCAAAACCAGGCCTCTGCTAGCCTAAGAGGCTAATCATAGCGGCTGCAGGACAGTCAGGAGCAGCCCCATATCTCCACACCTAAAATTCAAACAAAGGTTTTGCTTTTTAAAACTTTTCCAATTTTGGAATTATGAATGAAGGATTAGGCTTGAATTATATAATCACATCCTCTTGAATTCAGTGATTTCTATTCATAGAAGATAATTTTGAACTACAACTATGCCTATTTTTATCTTAAAAAATCATGGGCTATTTTGTTAAGATATGTATATATCTTAACAAAAACAGTAACTTTTCAGTTTGGTCTTTTTCTTTCCAGAGCACTATAAAATAAGTTCCAATCCTGGGAAATAACACATGGTTGACCAGATTTAATGGAACTTACCTGAAAACTGCAAGCTTGCTCCTTCTCCTAGGGTTGGCTCTTTGGTGGACTTGCAAGCCCCAGACTATCCAGCTCAGGGGTATCGTCCTTAGGAATTTGGAAGACAGGGCTGCTTTTGATTCTGTGCCACCCCAAATGTATGAACCCGATTAAAGGTACCATAACAATCAGAACTTTGTACTCTCTCCAGAGATTCTGAAAGCTCATAGTCTGTAGACATTAGTACACCTAAGAAAAGATTAAAGGGGAAAATTAAAATTAAACCAACCCCAAAACATAAATGGTCTCAAATCATGCCAACAAACACAAACAGTATATATAGTATATTTCAATACAAATTCACTTATAGGTTGGAGAGATGGCTCAGTAGTTAAGAGCCCTTGCTGTTCTTGCAAAGGACCTGGGTTTGGTACCCAGCAACCACAAAAACAGCTTACAGCCACCTGTAACTCCAATTCCAGGGGATATAAGAGGACTCTGTTGGCATCAAGAACACATGCAGTGGGCAGACATAGAATCAAGACAACTACTAATACACACAGTTAAAATATAATTGACTATAAATATATTTTTCAAACTGGGCAGTGATGGTACACACTTTTAATCCCAGCACTTAGGAGGCAGAGGCAGGTGAATCTGAGTTCGAGGCCAGCCTAGAATACTAGTGAGTTCTAGGACAGTCAGGGATATACAGAGAAAAAAATGAAAACAAAGCAAGAAAAGAAAGATAGTTTCTGAAAATGAAGAGTAAGCTTCTGCTTGGGAGCGCTGACCTAGAATTTCCACAGTGTGATAAAGATGAACTCCTCAGAGTGTGTGGGGACATTTGTCACAGAGGTAAAGGAGCCTAATGCATCACATTTCCTGCTCTGAGCCTGTCACTGATTCCAGGGGTTGACCATGGTCTCATGCTCCCTGTCCTAAGGCACCAGTGTCTACGCATCATCCATTCTGCTTAGCTACGCTACCTTTAGAACATTGCCTGGAGGACAGACATACCTCCACCTTGTTACAGTCTTTTGGGGAACCATCCATATGGGCCACCAAAGGACAACAATGAGATACATACACTAGACCACGAGTATTTTAAAATCTATTTCTTTTCTCTGCATTAAGAGATTTTATCTTTCCAATTTTCCAGTAAGGCTTTAGTCAGGTTTTCTGTGATTTTTACATTCCCAAGCTAAAAGAAAATGCCTTGGTGGCAGAAATGACAGTAAAGTGGAAAGAGGAAAGGCAATTATGTGACCTAGAAAATCCCAAACACTTGGGTTCTAGATATCGGATTACTTGGTTTCTACAACAGTGCCAGTTAAAACAACTGTTTTGTTATTTTCTACTAACGTTTGAATACAGGTTTTTTCTGTTTGTTTTTTTTCCCCCGAGATTCTTATTTTGCCTATGAGGTCTCCTGGGCGCCATCTGCTGGTATTCTGAGTAGTGTGAAGACTCCATTCTGCTTAGAACATATGAAAAGCAAAGTACTCCTGACGAGAACATCGGCCGGGTGCTAGAATGAATTGACCCAGCTCCTGTGCTTGGGATGTCTGACATTCACTATTACTTTGTCTTTAATGAGAATGTTGATGTTGGATAGTTGTGAATTCCAATCATTGACCTGAACGGCTCTTTTAAAAATACCGCCCTCATAAAAAGTTTCTTTGATTTTCAATTTAAGCAACAGTTCAAGTTTGGTCTTTAGTGTAGACACTAGGCACTACTGAAAAATAGTTTTCATCATAAAGAAAGAACCTTTGAAGAGAGAGTCATGCCTAACTGGACTTAAGCATTGTGCAACATATGGTGCTTATATGTACAGTTCTAAAGGAAAGGAATCCATAGTGTACTTGCCTAACCTGTCCAGCATGGCAAAGAGAATGATTTACCCTTTACCCACATTTTCTAGATATCTACCCTACAATGGCACCAATTCTGTTAGACTTTTCTAGCCTTATAAAACACACATACACCAAATTAAAACTAAACTTCTACTCCCGATGAACCAATGGTTTGCAGTCGAGTTCTATAGTTTCCACTCTGCACAATCTTACTGCTTTTCTCACTCACCACTCAAGGACAGCTCGATCAACATCTAAGTCGGGGAAATCTATCTGTTGTCAATAAAGGTAATTAAAACCAAACAATACTGAGCGTGTCACTAACTATAAAGTTCAAAATACAACTGCTTATAGTGGCTGAGACGCACCGACCTACAGCAGTCCGTGGTTCATTAGGGGGACACAGTGATTTAGCGCTGTCTCAGGTTCCATTTCACTGATTTTTATCATCTAATATTATATCTGAATTATAATTACCCCGACTGTCATCTGATCTCGGCAGTAGTGTGGGGAGAGGGATGGAAACCATGCAGAGTATTCAGGATTAGATGTCCAGTTGCTTGACCCTTGGTGTGACAGCAGGGCTTTTTTATCTGTCCCTTGTCTGCTTTAAAACTTCAAAAGGCCAATTTCTACCTTTCATCCTTTTTGATATACTTCATTATTCTACGTTTGTGTGGGGTATTAATACTCTCTACTTCCTATCCACACTGTAAAAATGCGCTTGCTCTAGCTCTCATCTTAACCTTCCCTTCCATCTAGAATAGGCAAGCGGTACTTCTGTTACCTATGGTCTAGTCTCATTTGCTACCACAGTGTCACTTCCAACACTATCGGTCCCCCTCTTCTATGCCAATCTATCACCCTTGAAGGTCATCTTCCTCTGCACACTTGTGACCATTTTCTCCACTATCAAGAACCAAGGGCTATAATCCCAGGACTAGGAATTGCATTTGCAAGAGAATCACTGAGAAGATTGCACTGTTCAAGGTTATTCATCCTTCGGCAAAATAGCAAATACTTAGATGACATGAAACTGTCTCAAAACCAATAAAAACAACAAAAACCAAACCAATCTGAGTCCTTGTCATTGTCATCAATGACAACAACAACAGTAACAACAACAAAGCCTCTTTCCTTCCATACTGCTATTACACCTCTATTTTATTTTGTGGGGAAAAAAAATGAGGAAAAAAGAAAAAGGAGGCTGTAGAAATAGAGCTCTTGCAGAGGACCTGAATTTAGTTCCCAACACCCGCATCAGGTTACTCACAGCCATCTGCAACTCTAATTCCACAGGATCGAACAATACCTTCAGGCCTTCAAGGGCACCTGCAACTCAGTGCACATTAACCCAACAAGGAGACAAACAACTATACATAATTAAAAATAAAATAAGATTAAAAATATCTTATACTAAGCTATAATGTATTATGTCTTTTCGCTTACTCTTTAAGACTATTCACATCCTGTCATTTCAGACAATCTTCTCAAGACATAGTCTAAATACTTATTATGAACTCCAAATGACTTTCTTGTTTTGTGGTCTCATCAGTAGTATTAGTCACCTGGGAACTTAGGAGAAATGTAAATTCTCAGGCTTCCTGACCACTGAAGCCAAAACTCCAGGCTAGTGTCCACAGCATTCTCAGGAAGCCCTGAAGCGGAGTTTGAGAGCGACTGCTTCAGTGACCTCCAAAAGCCCTATACTTCCTACTTACATTAGGAACGGGAGCCACGTTTCTGTGTGTTCTGAAGACTTCCAGGACAGTTTTGGTTACCGGGTAAAAGTTAATCCTTTATTACAGCATACAAAGGCCATTCAGATTTAGGTTTTTCCAACTAGTTTTCGGAAACTAGAGTAAATCTGGTTAATTAGGCTGAGTCATAAAGCAGTGACTTAAAGGAATGAGCTGCAGAGTCCTACTGCCTGGACTTCAAATCTCCCCTCAATCCTCTTTGCAACTGTGCTGCCTTAGCTGAGTCATGGCAAGAGGACTAATGACTTCCATATACAATAAACATACAGGAAGCAGCCTCGGCTCAGTGACAGGTAACTACTGGTACTGTTCTTCCATCATCTGAAAAGGGACAATGTGTTTTTCCCTTGACCTCCCCCCCCCCCCCCCCCCCCCGTGTAGGATGATGTCACAGGTGAGGCAAGTACAGGATAGAAGGAGGCCTGTCATTGGAGGAGAAGGAAGGATGGGCGGGAGAGAAGTTTGAAGGTAGAGAGGGAGACTAGGGGAGAGAGGAGGAGACAGGGCGGAGGAGAGGGGCTGAGAAGCCTTGGCAGAACAAGATGGCAGGTGATGTTAAGATTCTGCTCTGTGTATTTACAGGTTGTTATTAATGTTCTCAAGGGATGGATAGTACTGGGCTTTGTATGTTTAAGTGAGCAATTATATCTTACCAATTGGATCTAAGATTATTGTGTTGTGTGTTCTTTTATGTGAGTGTTTGAGTGTAGGAAAGTGTACGGCTGAAATGTGTTTCCGCCAAGATATCTAGCAGATATCTTGGGGCACCGCGGTACTGAGCTAGCGGGGTAAAAGACACCGTTACTCTTTATTATTTTTATATTTTTACAACAACACGCCCGCCCCCACACTTTTTAAGATTTGTTGTTGAGATTATGTATGAGACACGGTCACATGTAATCCATGCTGGCCTCCAATTCATTATGCCAGACAAGAAAACAAAAGTAAAATATCCAGATTCTCAAGAAACAGGTTTTGTGGTCTGGGGGGAGGGGGCCCTGTTTGAGTGTATATATGGTGCTACGAAGTAGCTACCATTCAAGTCAGAAAGAAGGAAACTTCTAAGGCATAGAAAAGCTGAAAAGACAGAATGGATGTCTGGATGTTATGCTTGTCTGATGACAGTCAATAAAGAGTTGCTAAGTGGTCAGATGTGTGAGTTTTTGGATACCTGATCTGCACATACAGAAATGTTAGGCATAACAGAAGCTTTGAGCAACATGACAATCAACTTTAACCTCTGTACAATCTTGCTATCTTCAGAAAATTAGTTCCTGCCTCAATCTCATGACCTATCACATTATAAAGATTTTTCTGCATGTTTATAACACTACAGTGCAGGACACCATTTAGCTCTTACTGCTATATATGTGTGACTTCTAATACACAGAAGTAGGTACCTCCAGAAACGCCTGCTTGGGTGATAATATAGCTAATCTTTTGTTTGTAGCTTACAAAATTAGAAAAGTACTGTATTGATCCAAACAACTCTAATGTTCCTAACAATTTTCTCTTGAGGTGTGAGTGGAGTTACTTTTATTCAAATGCTCATATTCTGTCCACACACGCTGCCAATATTGTTAGACTAAGGAAACTACCAAGGTGAGTAAGGAAAGGTGCTTGTTCTGTTCTTCAAGACCAAATATGGAAGGGGGTGGTCTTAATGATCCACAACTGAACACTGTAGAGGAACAAAAGTAAAATAACTGATTCAAGTCTTCAGTCATTTTCAAAATCACCCTTCTCTATTTCCTCTGAATTGCAATGTTTTTTAGTCAATATTCTTAACGTTTAGTTAACAGCCATTACCAAAGGGGGAGTGGCAGCCAATCATTTTGTTTCTTTGCTTTATTCTCATTGCAGAACAGAAACTAGAGAATCTGGGCTTCCTTAGTTCTTCACAGGGTGGCTCATGACAGAAGATGAGTAGGGGTAACTTCTATTTCATAGAGAGAACATTTTTGTATTCTAGACTGCAGACTCTCCATACTTTGATAATTTATCACAATATGAACCATTAAATAACAATAACAAACAACTTCCAGACCACCTCACATACAAACTGTTAGTAGTTGCTTAGTTGGTGTAATCTCTCCATGGCAGGTGGTACCACTAACCAGACTGTGTTTGATGCAGTGTCTGGGTCTAGATGTTCAGAGAATGAGGGGAAAATGAAAGAAATGATGAGAGATACATCAATCTCAGAAACTGGCTGACTACCTGACCAGAGGGTAAAGCAGATAGATTGGAAACTGTCTTTTGGCTTGCCTTGAGTAGTTTAGGCTGTATCAACTCTCCGCTTTCTCAAGATGCCAGCAACTCTAAATAAAGTGCACCTTAAAGATATTTCCGGTTCCTGTAGCATTATGGGCCTGGTATTTCAGTCACAGGTCTTGTGCTTCAGCTCTTTTTTGGGGTGTCACTTATCCGAATTTGCTCAGAACATTCAATTGAAAACTCAACTTTCCTCTGAGTTTGACTATTTTTTAGAACTTATCACTAGACTACAAGCTCCCAGTGGGAAGAACCTTGACAGTCTAGGTCACTGATGGGTCAAACAGTGTCACACATACAGTAAATGACAACAAGAAAGCAGACAACAATAGCAACAACAATACAAAAAAAAAAAAAAACAAAAAACAAAAAAACACTTTTCTTCTGAGACATCAAAAGGATCCTGGAAGATGAACACAACCTCAGGGATTCCTCTCATGTCAGATGTGCTTGGACTTCTACAAGGTAGTCAAAAGCCCGAGTTACTGTTTACACTTTCTCAAAGTTGACACGATCATGCTGCCAGCAGCTCTATGCTCTACTTTCCTGTTTCGGAAGGCCCCCCACGACCTGACAGTCCCCGGTATACCTCTCCCCGTGAAGGAGATAGAGCAGTACCGAGTTACAGGTGCAAGGCGACCAAGCGGTGACCCCCAACTCTTTCCTAGAAAAGCTTCTCCATTCAGTTTACTATGCAGGTGAGTTTGAGTTTGAGAAAGCTCTACTCCAACTCTCCTCGTCACCCACACTCATCCCCCAATCAGATAGTCGCATCCTGAAGTTACTTTGAAAGCAGGCCTTGGACCAAGCCGGTGGCTAGGTGCCTCTGTATCCCCGCCCCCAAATACCCTTGGTCACGGCCACTTCCCATGTGGGGACGCAGCAGGGCCACAGGGGGCTTCTCCACCGGCGGCTTGAACCCTCTCACCTGCCCACCAGCAGCTGCACCTCGCGGCCAGGCCGCCTTCGCCACCAAAAGCCAGAAAACGCTCTTGCACAGCAACCAACCATTCACCAGAGCGCCACCACCTTTGCCCTGCGCGGCGGGAAGGCGCATGCGCAACTCCACGCGCACCCCTTTTCCGGGGTTTGCCTGCAGCTCCCGCAGAGAAAAGCTGCGGCCGTCACCGGAAACCTTACGGGGCCGACGTGTATTCTGTCTGTGCAAACTACCAAAACGGAAAAGGTATAAAAACACATCACAGCGCCAAGAAGGCGACAGAGCTTGCGGCTCTCTGCTCTCTCAAAAGGTATTTGTAGAATGAATGAAGCTACCACCATTCTTGTGGCTTTTCCTGCTCTGACCAATCATAAGGCGCCTCGTTCTGTCACTCATTTGTCAATTCCCACCTCTCTCAGGACTACCTGAACTGTAGAAAGTAGCTCCGCCCTGCGGTCCGGCGAAGACGTCGGAGAGCGGGCATGCGCAGTCAGAGCCTGTCGCCTTGCAGGGAACTTCCGCCCAGTCTAAGGATCTGGTTTGGCAGAAGTTGGGAGTTTCCAATTCAGTGCCGGATCCGGTTGATTAATTTCCTTGGTTTTGCCATTCTTTTTTTTTTTCTTCTTCAGGGATAAGTCTTTTGTTCTCTTGAGCCACACGAAACATTATGGAATTATGTTTAAACATATTTTAATTACTTTTTCCCTGACCCTGTGAAAATCACCTTTATTTTTCAACCTTTTAATATTCCTCGTTAAAAATATTTTCTACACCTGCCCTATAGTTTTGTGATACCATGGAAAGTACGGCTTTTGTTGTTGTCCATCACTACGTATCGTTGACCTTCAGTGATACATTATCTGCCAATCGTATTCATGGCATTTCCAGCTTCTTTAAGAAAAAAAAAAATCCGCTTTGGCCGCCATCTTTATTTTGGTCTCCATAAAGCTTTGATATCATCGACGCGAGCCATTTTTCGTTTGGGCAGTTCCTTCTGGCTATTCTGTTACCTTATCCAGGGCTTCGCCGCCATCGTAGGTCCTGGCACTGGCTTCTAAGTGTGTGAAGTCCGTCATGCCATCTTGTGTTTGGGCGCCGGTTGCATTCTCAAACGCGCGAGGGACACTGGGAAACAGGAAGTAGGCCAAAGCTTCTGAAGCTTGGCCCGCCGCCTTTTAGTCTGAGTTTTCACATCCAGGTGCTAGTCCACCAGTGACCCTGGACAGTAATAACACATATAAAGCCCGAACCCACCTCCTGCCACCATAGGTAAGACACTTCTGACATCCTAGCTGTTCCCTCAGTTGGACTGAAATGTTTGCCCATCTTATTTATATATACCACTATATTTTTCTCCTTTGGATTTTGGGACTTTCCACAGTTTTTCTCGTAGGTTTTCCTTCTCTTTCCATTAGAACTGTTAAACACCAGGGTGCAGGGAGACGGAGATTTAAAGGGCCAACAACGTTGAGGGAATTTCCATTGAATAAAATAGCCAAATGAATGGAACAGCAAATTTTATCATCTCATCAATGTATGGCTTTCTGCATCAATAGAGGTAAATATAGCTCCCAGAGATGTGATGTAGTTTTTATGTTTGTATATTCTTCCCATTCATTCATTCATTCATTCGTTCATACATTGCATTTGTTGAATCCTTAGTTCTGTGCTATAAAATATAGAAGTAAACTTGAAAACAAAGCAAAACAAAAACTCAATCCTTTTTCATTCACTTCATTCACTTGCTTTGATACATGCTAAGCTGGGACCAAGAACATAATGTTCTAATGTTTCTTAACACTGCTGGACAAGCAACCTCATGTTCTCACTTCTCCTTTTCTTGGGCACTGTATATAACCATAATTGTAAGTCAAGAGGCTAATACTCCAGTTAGTGTGGCCTTGCTGCTCAGAGTAGTCATCTACCAGCCAGGTCAGCATCTTCTGGGAGCATGCTACTTGGAATGAGTAGAAGTTGCACTCGGACACAATGTAATATTGATTTGGAAACTTTGGACTGTGGCTTACCTTAGCTTTTGGTAGCTCCAAGCTTTCTTCTGTGTCTTTCTGTATGCGAAATCAATATCAGGAGTTCTCAACTTGTGCTGCCCATGACAATCACCCGGGGAGCTTCTAAACCAGACTTCAGACCAGTTGCAGGTAGAAATCAAGACTATATGGTGCTTAGAGGATACTAAGGTATTTGAGACATTTATGTTTTTCATGCTGTTAGGAGTAAGACTGCTTTTCACCTTCCTTGTTGGCTTTGCTTAAAATCCTATGGAGATAAAGAGGAATATTAGATTGGGTGGGTGATGAGCTAGCTTCCCAGTGATTGGTTACCTTGTCAAACAGCTTCCCAGTAATTTTTGCTTTGCCATATATGTCTTTTCAACAGTCTTAAGTGGGAAAGAAGAATGAATGCCACTTGTTTTGCGGAGTCTAACACTAATGTTTTATGAGTATGAAGGAAAACATTATTATACTGAAATATTGCTTGCTAGCAGTTT
This sequence comes from Rattus norvegicus, assembly GCF_021556685.1. Taxonomy (NCBI): domain Eukaryota; kingdom Metazoa; phylum Chordata; class Mammalia; order Rodentia; family Muridae; genus Rattus; species Rattus norvegicus. The sequence continues at coordinate 123,927,419 of NC_141536.1, forward strand.
TTGCAATGCTGCTACTAAGGATAGTGATAGAGTGAACATGGGTAAGAAAATCAGTTCTCAAACCGTCCTCCCTGGCTTTATATCCTACTTCCTTCACTGACCAGTTCCAGCTCTGGGATCTAAAAGATAATCACTTACTCTTGGCTTTAGTTTCCTAACTTGTAAGGTAGGACTCCTGTGAGAGTTAGGTAAGTTAATACAAGAAATGAGCTTCTTAAAAATACCTGGCATGAACTGGAGAGATGGCTCAGCAGTTAAGAGCTGTATGCTGTTCTTCTAGAGAACCTGAGTTTAGTTCCCATCACCTATGTCAGGCAGTTCACAATTGCCTATAACTCCAGCTTCTTGGGGACTCAAGGTGTTCAAAGTCTGCAGGTGCCTACATTCACATTCACATTCACATGTGCAAACTGGCACAGAGGCACACCCCCTGTACATATAATTAAAAAAATAAAAATCTTTTAAGAAGTATGTGGCATATAGTAACAGCTATGAAAGTATTAGCTATAGTTGTTTTTATAAAAAGCTTGGATTATTAAGATTTTGTTTATATATTACCATGACTGAAACTTTACAGCTTTCTACTTTTGTGCATCTGTTTGAAAAAGAAGGTGATCTAAATATATTATCCAAGGCCAGAAGTACACTTTTTAAATCAAAAGGTCTTCTTTTAAACATAGCCTTATTAAGATAAAATTGTGGTGCAAATAACATTTTTTTAAATGTTCCATGGGTATGCTTTACACTGGTGACTCATCATCACAATCAAATAATGAACATACCCTTCACCCTCCAAAGTTTGGTTGTGTTCCTTGGTACTTCCTCTAGCTGCTGACAGAAGCATTATTTCAAAGGAATCTTGTACTACATGTTTCTATTTGCGGGGTGTGGGGGAGTATGTGTAACTATTTTGAGAGCCATCTTCGATATATTGATAGCTCATTTTCTTCTTTCCTTCTAGTTTTTTCTTTCGTGGTACTGCAGATTGAAGTCAGGGTTTGGTGCCTCTTAGGCAGGAGCTTCACAGACTCTTCAGCCAGTTTGAATTGCTGACAGCCATCAGTATGTGGGTACACAGTCATCTGCACAATTCACTAGTTGATAACCATTGAGATTTTTGTTTTCAGTGTGCTCATTTGCACCTAACCTTGTTCTTTGCCAGCTTATTTGAATTGAAAAAAAAAAGTTATTTAGTGCTTGCTGTTCATGTACAATGAAACTAGAAGAGTACAGTGGTAAAACATTTTGTGTTGGGATTTTACCTTTCTCTCATACAGTTTATGCCTTAATTTTTTTATGAATAAGATATGTCATTTTAAAAATGCAAGACCTGTGGCTGGAGATGTAGCTAAGTGGCAGAGTTCTTGCCTAATATGCATGTGGTCCTGGGTCCAACTCTGTATTTAAAAAAAAAGAAAAAAAAGGAAATTTAGTTCTTAGGATTGAACCGTTCTCTTGCTAGGCAAATGCTCTATCATTGAGCTATTATTCTAGCCACACACCCTTTCCCCCAACATTTTAGTTTTGAAACAGTGTCTTACTGAGTTGCCCAGGCTAACTAATAATTTCTATCAGTCTCTGGAGTAACTGGGGTCACAGGCTTGACCATTTGGCTTATTTATTTTTATTCATTTTTAAAATTGTGTGTGTATATGTGTGTGTGTGTGTGTGTGTGTGTGTGTGTGTGTGTGTGTGTGTGTGTGTGAATGTGTGAGTGCAGTGCCTGTAGAACTCAGGACAGGGCATTTGATCTCCTGGAGCTGGAGTTAACAGATGGTTGTGAGGTGCTGAGGTAGGTAGGGACTTACTGATGAATGTCCAAAGCAAGAGCAACGAGGACTCTTACTGCTGAGACATTTCTCTAGGCCCAGGATTGTTATCTCCTGGTATGTATATGTCTAATAGTTAAATCTGCCTTAAATCTTTGAAGTTTACTATGGCTGTACTACTTTAGGGATTTTGGACAGTAATCCATGTACATTAGAGACCAATGAGATCTCAAAGTAGAGATTTACAAAGCCAAACCAGAGGCATCCCAGAGCTCCCTGAATACCATTTATGTTTTAAGGTTTAGTGTCTCTGATATAGAAAAATGGCTCATCAGTTGCTTTTAATAAACCAAAGCTGGCTTAAAATTGGATTTGATTTATGTTACTGTGGGAGCAACAAAATACAGCTTTTAAAATATCTTGGATATAAAAGTTAATGTATGTCACTGATTTGATTCTCTAGAAAATATTAATTTTTTGTAGTTAAAATATTTTAGATTGATATGTTATATTAAAAGTTTAGTTGCCTGAGTTTTGATTCTGTCACCAGCCTCTATTGCCCATCCAATAGTTCTTCCCCAGTTTCTCCAGCTATCCCTCATGTCCCTCTGTCCTTCAACTCTTACCAACCAGAGAACCAATGTTATATTCTCTAACTGATACAATTTTTGCACAAAAAATTAGATCTTAAGAAGAGTATGTTAATGCTTATCAGAATGCTTTTTGTTTGTTTGTTTGTTTGTTTGTTTGTTTTTAAATGAAGGTGATGGAGAAATAAATCAGAATGGGTTTTAGGTTATAAAGTAGCATGATATCTGCTTGTACATTAATGGGTGTGTTTAAGACTAGTCATCCACAGAGATTCAGGCACAGAACTAGTTATTGACGTATATGACCTCAGAGCACAGTGACTATACTATTTCATGGAAAGAACTAGAGACACAGAGTTGAATAGGCTCAGGCTATATGAAAAGGCAGCATTTAGAAGGATGTGCTTTGCTAGAGTCTGGAGACATGGTTGGAGTGCACGAGGGCATCTGTGTGTGTTGCTTCTGATAACGGATCAATGATAAATAGATGTGGACTATCAGTTAAACATCCCATGCAGGGTTTGCTGGACTGAAGACTTAGCAGGAAGGGGAGGCCTAGTCACATGATTGGCATGACTGTCAAGTGACAGAAAAGTAGAATCCATACTTGGGATTGGTCCTGTTACCGTATTTCAACATCTGGTTACATTTAATAACAGGGGGGAAAAGTTAGATTTTTGTTGTTTAAATGATTCTTTCTTCCATTGTTGATGCTTGTTTTGGTTTGGTTTTAATAAGCATACTAGGCATTCAGGGTTGACTCCTAAGTCATAGGAACAGCCAGTTCTCTTTTATGCTGAGGTTGCCTTTTAACCTTTATCTGAGTTGTCACTGGTAAAAGGTTCTTTTTGTTTTTTGTTCATCTGTCGCTTATTGACCTTGTACTAAAGTCTGTCCCTGGATATGAGTTTAATAATAACAAAAGTGTGTTCGGTGCAACAGTGATGGTTTCCCATGTTTTTAGCTATAGCTGTAACATCAGAAATCCTAGGCCCCTATGGTTATCTGTTCTATGCCTGTAGCTAGGAAGCTTTTTAAGATGATAGAAGCATAACAATTTGTTGGATAAAATTTGAAATGGAGAAGTTAGATGCCTAGAGTTAATATTTGACCTCTTAAACTGGGGTGACAGCTTTGGAAAGCTTGTCACACAGGCCAGAAATACTCAAAGAAAGACAAATGAGGATTTTGCATTGCCCTAGATTTTCCCACAGAATAATCTAGAAGGTCACTGACTTTCTTTATTTGAGTTTATCTCTGTTTTGTATTTAAATGACAGGAAAATCATGTGATATTGTCTAATCAGCTTCTATTCCTTCCCCAAATTAATTTTCCTAAGAAGCTTAGGCTGTTTGCCTCCCTGTCCGTACACACTTGCAAGCACGCGAGTTTTGGTGGCGCTGCACTTTGTCCAGGTATCTTCTCTGTGAAGGGATGCTTGTTTTCAGTTTAGAGAAAATGGGCTCAGGAATGCAGAATACAGGATGATTGTATTTGTAAGATTTATGATGTTCTGTAATTCCTCCATGGGCTTATGTAAAGTGTATGGTTACTGTGTATTTGGGAAATCCATCTTTTTGGAGATTGTCCTGGCTTTCGTAAAACTAGTCAAGAAAATAAAGATGCCAGTGCCTTCGGCATTCATAGGTAGCTCTGTGGCAAAGGTCTTTTGACATTTGTGCTTAAAACTTTAAGCACTGGGCTTGCTGCTCTTGCAGAAAAGTTGTTTTCAAGTTTACAACTTAATTCTGAGGTTAATTTCTTCTATTCAGACGAATGTTAGAACATTAGTATTTTAAGAACAAGAACAACGGAAAACAATGAAAGGCTACAGTGGAGTGGACAGAATTCCAACCAGATGCCTGATCTGTTGTCCATTTAATTTTTCAACATATCTATTTATACTTGGTGGTGGTTTCCATGTTTTAGAGCTAAGGATTGAATCCAGAGTTTCCCATGTGAGGCAAACCCTGAGTCGCATTCCCATCCCCATTGTACCTTACTCCCAGGGTAAACACTAGGGTCTGTGTGTGAATCAGCTCTCTCAGCCTTCATTCTATGCTACATTAAGTCTTTAACTCAATATTTATTAAACTGCTTGTTTGCAAAAATCTGTTCAGAGTACCTTGGCTTCCTTTAGAAAGATTTACTGTAGACCGGGATTGGGGACAATAAAGCTTCATCAGGTAAATGGGTATGAATATAAAATAATAGCATAGAGCACCTGACTGTTAGGACAGTAAGAGTTGATTAAGCAAAGTTCTGTTGCATACCTGTTTTCAGTTATTAAAAAGGACTTGAGAAGACTTTGTCTCAGGAAGCTTACAGTTAGGTAGAGAAGAGACTCAGAGGTCAAGGGTTACGTGGCATCCAGTGAGCTGAGTATGAGGGTAGAAGTGTAGCTGTGGCCAAGAGAGAAACAGTTCAATCTAAACAGCCCCAAAGGACTCCAAAGAACAGGTGGCCCCACTGATGGATGTTGGACTATTGATAGGATGGTACTTTAGGAGAGAACATTCCATCCTTCAGTATGTGTGGGAGGAAGTAGAAGTTCCTAGAGCTCCATCATCCAAGACATTTGCTATGGAATACTTTCCCAGATTCTCTTCCTTGAAAGAATTTGTATTCTAGCATTATTTATTCCTTGAACTACCATTCAATTTAGGATGAAGGGTCCTAGAAATATGAGAGACCTTGGAGGCCACCTTGCTTAATGAGTGG